>NC_135844.1:5765000-6055000 GCF_029677425.1 Wolffia australiana
CAAATGAGATGAAATAAAAATTCCCTCCCATCCTATGTTATACAAACTCAGAGATAAGTATCAAAGAGGACTAAGCAAATAGATATTTACATATATGTACTAAACCATTGAGTGTGGGTGAAAAATTAGGTCACCTAGCAATCGCACTACTCTTTGCCATTAAAATAAAAGGAACATGGGACAAGAGAGGATGCTAAAAAATTCTAATGGCCACCATGAAAGAATTTCAGAAATATGGTAAACACACACCCCACAAATTACATGATCTTCTCTTCATGCAGAAAATTCTGGACAATGTCTGTAGAAAAAATGCAAAAAATTCTCAAGATGTGATGTTAGAGTCATACTTGAAGATAAAGGACTTCCTTCTACTCCAACCTATTTATATATAGATTAAAAAGATGGATGTAAGAAATCAGTTTATGTAAACTTTTTCATTTGAACCATGAACACACTTTCTAGAGATTTTTTCCAATGAGTTCCCAGCTATGAACCATAAAAAAGAATTTTTTGGATCTACGAAACAAGTTTCCATGATCTAGAAGGAAGTGTACAGATGGCTGAAAAAATAAAAATATGGGTCTACAGGACTGATCCAAGGTCATATGATTCAGAGAATAAATAAATACCTTCTGTATTGTTTTGGATGATTGGGAAAAGTTGAGTGCATGCATGTATTTTGAAATTCAAAGAGAAAACCAGCTTATAGATAAGAAAATAGCCTAAAGATGTTGAATATTAAGCTTTAAGGGTATTTTTAGCACAATGCCTTGATGTGTGTTTTGATGAATGTTCAAAATGATGCATACCTCAATATGGGTTGTGATCAAAGCACAATAGGCCTTCAGTCAAGTAGTTGACTGATTGTATGTGAAGATAAAATAAGAGCCTTAGATATATTAAAAGGTTACTTAGTATGGCCATACACGAACAAGTCAAACCATGTATATAGGACTTGTAATTTTATGATATGAAGATAAATATAGTTTTTACCACTGATCAGGTATGTGTGTGAACTTGTCTTCATTTGATTTGTTGAATAACTTGTTCAAAATCTTAATTACTACCTTCGAGTATTTAAAGGGTAATTTATTGATGATTTAATAAAAATTAATTACATCAAGATACTATTATCCAATGGTGATATCTTTATGTAAATGTTGTGTTAACCACATCTAAAGGTTAATACTATTTTAAATCTCAAGTCATTGGCATAACGGCTAGTTTTTGCTCTTAACTCTTGAAAGCCATTTTGAATTGATGGCAAAATTGTAAATATAAAAAAATCAAAATTAAAATGATTATTGTTTTATATTTCTTAATCATAATAAAGAAATATGAATGTTGGACGTTCGACAGATTACCATTATGCACTTTTGAATTTCCAAGTCCATGTATGCAGTTTTGAATTTCAAACCCCCTTCTCCTTGCCATTTGAAAATCGCAGTCCAAAAGCTAGAGAGATCTCTCATGTCCTAGCGAAATTTTCAAGCAGTTCTTTAGCATTCTTTGAAGAGATCATTTGTTGCTAACATGAATACAAGTCCATAGAACTTGGAATCGTCGTTTTTGGTGCAGGGTATTTCAAGATTCAAAGAAAAGAAGGCTCAGAACTGAACTTTTCACATCCTTGACCCTGTGATAATTTTATAATTTTTAGCATATTTTTTATACTGATTTTGAGTCTTTTGTTAAAGCATATGAATTGTTTCTAACATGCATAAAAGACCAAAGAAATTTGAACCACGTCATTTAGTTGAGTTTGGAAAGAGTTACAAGGGTTTGAAGTTGGACATAGAGGAATCGAACTGTAAACAAAGAACGCTAAAAGATTGATCTCTAGAGATGTCTCTAATTTGTTTTTGAATGCTTTGTGTGATATAATAGTTGTGCAACATTGTGTTAAGAAACTGTTCTAGGTGAAGTCATTGTATTTAATGCAGGATTGAAAAAGATATTGGAATTTTAAGCATCAAAGGTCAAACACGAATCGAGAATTTTATCCAAATAAAAACGTGGAGGAGAAAAGTACTTAAGAAAGAACGACCACAAACAAGGAGGTATGTCTGAAGGGAAGTAACAGTTATGTTTATGAATCTTTATCTCCGAATTAATAAAATTTTGACATAAAATTTTTCTTGTTGAAATAGTTTTAATTGATCATTGTCTTGAATACTATTTTGAGTAACCATCAATACTAAGTGCTGTTGAGGAGAATACATTATTCAGAAATATAATGTTACTGCTTGATCTTTGTGATCACTCGGGTTAAGGCTTTAGAGGCCATAAGAAGGAGGCTTTGGGGGCTAAGTTGAAGTAGATTAAGCAACGTCATTCCGTGGAAGCCTTTGGGGGTTGAAGACGACAAAGCTTCATTGATTTTTTCTTTTTTCTTGATTTGCTTGGGGGGCATTCACCCAAACTTGGTTAGGGCACATCATCACATCGGGAGGGATACCCCTGAACAGCATTAAGGATTAGCCTAAGCTGTCTAAAAAAAATTTCCTCTACCTCACTTCTTAATGAGAAAAAGCCCAGGCTAATTGAAATAAAAATGAAATATAAATAGACAACCTAATTAACCCCCCTCTTGGGTTATTCCTTGGCCACCTAAACTAATAGATGTGAGTGGAAGATGATAATTTGGGAAATTGAGTTCACAAGAAATTTTTATTTTGCCACTCTTTGGATTAATATGTTTTACTTTCAAAAAGCCAAATTTCCTTAGAAATATCAATTTTCCTTTTCCATGGGAAGGTGACAAAATATTACATCAGACTGACGAGGGGAAAAAATGGAGAATCAATAGGAAAATAGTGTTGTTAGGAAGCCAACAATGAGTCAATCATGTTAAAAGTATTCAGGTTTATTATAAAATTCAAAACATATAAAATAAATAAATGATAAAAATATATTTGTTAACCATCCAATTTATCATCTCACAAACAAGAACAGACTAGATACCAACTATCTAAAAGTTTTAATAATTAGAATGTAAAACATTTTAAAGTCCCCCTTTAGGTTTACTATCATTGCATACAATTGGTTGAAAAAATATGAATGAAAAATAATTAACTCAAGTAAAATTGGTGATAGCCCCTCAAAAAGAGTTAATTAGTACACAAGTTGAGAATACTATTCAAGATCTTCATCTCAATGCAAAGTCGACTACAAATCCATTGAATTGTCACATCACCCATAAAGACATTGGTAGGCTCATGAAATGCATTTTATCGACAAAAAAAGATGCAACTTGAGGGATTCCAACAAACACAAAGTGCAAATGGGTATATGATGTAGCTCAGAAGCCCATTTTCTAAGGCCTATCAGCAACTCGTTGCCCAAGAAGGAGAATCTTCTAGAGCTAATAAGATCTGCATAAAAGTACCCAGAGCCCCCCAAAATCCTTTTGATAGGTTTTATTTGACACAATCCTCTAACATATTTTCTCAAACAGGATTTTCTCTCACACAATCCTCTCACAGAATTCACTAATAGATTCATTCGGACAGAATCTTATGACAGATTCTTCTTCTGCTAGGATCTGCAAAATATATCCTCTCTAACTTTTCAAAACTGCATATTTTCTGTTCTGTCCCATCAGGATCTTCTTGAGGCACACAAAAATCTCTTAATGGCTTCTACATGCCCTAGAATACGTAAATTTTCTCTATTCGGGCCTGTCAGGCTGCTTATCCTCTGCTTTAGCTTGTTAGAGTTGTTTTTCTCAATGTTTTGGGTTATCCCTTCATGGGTACAGTCATTATGGAGGACCCCCATGTACCCTTGAAGGATCATTATTGAAATATATTGTTTTTTTGAGACTATTGTTTATCCCCTATGAGTATTTTCTTTGTTAGAGAGTGCTTTAGTGCTTGTGGATTCAAGAACAACCCTTTGAGGAATCAAAGGTTGGATAGACTAGTTCTATGGATCCAGGACTTGGCTGCTTCAAGTAGCACAAGGCTTGTGGATTCAAATCCCGTTCCTAAACTGTTCATACACTAAGGATGGATTAGTATACTCCAGACTTTACCAATGATGTAACATTTCAACCATATTCTGTTCATGAAGGTGTTTAAATGATTACCTTTTCAGATGAGGAGATCATGAAATGGCCAGACATTTCAGTATTCTATAATAAGCAAATTCATATTTGAAAGGCCTGATGTTAGTATTATCTATGAGGCAATTACAAAGCTAAACATCTTTTAGGAAGGATTTTTAGTGTCTACTTTAGATGTCTGACATATTATTCTTAGATTAAAAAAAAACTAAAGCTTTTACGTAGCACGGAGCAAGAATTGTGGCACCTAAACGCATTTACTATGAAACCATTCAGATGTAGTCTCCAAATATCGTATGAAAATGATTATATAGTGGTACCACAATGATTGGATACCATCGCATTAACGACATTAAAGGACGCCATCAACCACCTCGAGCAGCCCGAGCCGACGTCCACGACCCAACGTTCAAGTATTCGGCCTAACGACAGGTCGTGATCATTTTATTTCTTATCATTTTCCCATGTTTATATTTTAATTTTGAATTGTGGATGGGCCTTTCGTGTTTGGGCGTCATCCAATGTTTATGTTTTCAATAACGTTCGTTGGAAGGTTGCTCTTCATGCGATAGTTCCTTCCCGTTTGTCCCAATTGGGCATGCCCCCTACTCTATATAAAGGGAGGCATGCCCAAGGAAAGCCTTGGAGTTGATTTGAAAGTTCAGTTTCTTCAATTGGCTCCCGCCTCCTCCTCTTGGATTTTTATCATTTTCTCGTTTAGCCTAGATCGTGGGAATCGCCCGCCATGAAGTCCTGCCCACGTTGAGATTTTGTGGAGGAACTGTCATCGCTGCACCCCCCTGTAGCTGTTTCTTGGAGATCGCATCAAGAATGTGAGTTCTTGATCAGTTATCGTTCAAGAAGTACCAAGAACCCTTTCTTGGACTGTTCTTGAAGCTATCACTGTTGCCGCCACCGTAGTCACCATCGTCGTCACTGTTGTCGCCATCATGACCGCCACCGTCTCCGCCGCCACCGCCGTCATCACCGCCACCATCGCCGTTGCTGCCTGCGCCCACGTGCCCTTCACCGCTCGTCCATCACTCGCGCATCCCAATGCCCGCGTGGCCACACACCCTACTCCCGTGCACCAGAACCTGCATGCCCTAGTGCACGTGCACCCTAACGACCATG
Organism: Wolffia australiana; assembly: GCF_029677425.1. Taxonomy (NCBI): domain Eukaryota; kingdom Viridiplantae; phylum Streptophyta; class Magnoliopsida; order Alismatales; family Araceae; genus Wolffia; species Wolffia australiana. Next base: position 5,770,201 of record NC_135844.1, read on the forward strand.
TGATGAGCGCCCTTGCGCCCTAACGCCCGTGTGCCCTAGCGCGCGAGCGCTCGCGTGGCCTAGTGCCTGAGCGCCCGCGCGCCCCAATGCCTGAGCGCCCATGCACCCAGTGCCCGTGCACCTGCTCGACCAGCGGCCGTGCAACCCATGCCCAGCACCACCACCGCCCTCCAACAGTCGCTATTGTTGCCATCGTCGGCTAAGCGTTGACCCGCGCACGCTCCACGCGCTCCACACCCTCTGCGCACTCTGTGTGTGCAGGAGCCCTGAGCATGCTCCGCGCCTGCGCGCTGTGCGCACCCGCACGCTCTGCGTGATAAGCGCCCCTGCGTGCTGCTCCACGCGCTCCATGCCCCCTCCACGTGCTCTGCGTATCTGGGACCACGCCAACGTTTGACCCTCTGCCAACAACGTTGGATATCATCTGTGGGACGACTCCTTGCGATGGACTTCCGTGTCTCGACCCATCATGTATTGTCTGTCCCCTTCATTCGTAGTTGAATTACTTCTTACAGTGCTGTTGATTTTGTGTTCCATCGCCCTCGAATTTGCTGCATTGTGATAGGATTAGCCACCCAAAATCTTTGAGAGTTAAGACCATTTTCTTGTGATACGGCTAGACCTTATTGATAAGGTGTGGTCGCCTTTGGGTACTAACTATACCCCTCCCTACCTTATTGATAATTGGTCCAAAGGGACATTGAGGAGTCTGATTTTGACTAATCAAACTCCGTCAAGTTAATTGATCGTTCGAATCTGTCAGTATTGTTCCATATTATTTCATTGATTTTATAAACACCTTACGTCATCATACATGCATCATATCTGAATCTTCATTCCCCTTGTGTTGTAACACATGCCGCTCGATCCTGGCTGTACCGTGTTACATCACACAATGGCTGGATTACTGGAATCGTGACCATAATTTTTGACCCCCACCATTAATAATGAGTTATATCCATGCTTGGTACTTACATGATTGCTGATCATGGCGTTACTCAATATATTAGCCCAGGGTATAGACAGAGAAATCAACTCATCATAAGTCACGATGTGTAGATGGTGGGATGAAATATTTGAAGCTAGGATATTATACATTAGACTTGGAGACTAGCTAGATCACTAGAGGAGTATCATGTGAGACCATCTAGGGTATTAATGATTACCTAGAGAGTGTTAGATCATATGAGGAAGACAAACATGTATATGATTATAATTTGAATTAGAAAATGAATGCTACATTGGCACCAAACAATCTCAAGCATTATATGGTTGACACCTTCTCCAATATCCACATTACACTGGCAAGGGATTTAGCTGCATCATCTTCCTTGAGTTAATATCTTCTTATATTAAAGGTGGATGATTTTTTTGTGACCACTCAATCATCTCCATGGGCTTCTTCATTTATCTGAGCTATGACATGTGAGAATCCCATGCTTAGAGACTTATAAGTCATAGTCAAAATATAGATGTTCAACAAATTATAAGTGATCCATTTAATGAACTCTTTCTCCTAAGAGCGCCCACCATATGTCCTAAGTGCCTCCAAACTAATAGGTACATGGTCAACCATGTTTATTGTATAAGTAGGATCATATAGTGCTCTTCTATCTGGATAATTTGATGTCAATTTGGACTTTTGATAGAATACAAATATTTAGAATGAATGTTTAGAGACTATTGATCATTGTGTTATGATCTTCATAATTCACTAGGCTATCCTCCCTTCTCCCTTAGCTCCTCTCCATTCCCAATGATCAATACAACATAACACCGACTATGAAGATTAAACATACCTCATAAAGGCAAAGAGGTGATTCAATGTGCCACATATCACTTGGATAGCTCTAGAAGTTGCACCCATAACCAACACAACATGTCTCACTCTTGGATCCAAGAAATAACAAATTTGATCCATGTGGTGATTGGATTCATTATTTTTCATGTTATTTTGGCTCTATTACAAGTCATCCATTGTAGAAATCATTTTTGTTCCATCCCGATCAATGCCATCAACATATGAGTTATAATCACACTTATGAGATTTTTTACTTAGGACTTGAAAAGTTATTTCCCCTGACCCAAATTTGATTATATCTAATAGGGAGCCAAAACAATTAAGCATGATCTCCTAATGAAAGGGTGGTGTTGATGTAGGTGTTTGCACAAGTCCCTCATCCGGCCATCATAAGTTTATGCTGCTTAAATTTATGATATTCACATATCCTACCCCACTTCTTTGGTATCTTTACCATTTGGGAATCAACAATGCCTTTTCTAGAATCATAGTTTGTAGCATCTAAAACATGTTCTTAATCATTTACAAGAGGCTAACTTCTCTTCACATATTTCTTGGATCAGGTATGAAAGGACATCCTATAAGTGGAGTTAAAATTAATGGAATCCCTGAAGCATAATTTGGCCCCTAATCATATCCAAAAGGGAGAAGGTCTTACAAAAAGGAAATGATCTGGCCTCCCTTAGTAATATATGCATGGTCCTCGATGCATAGATATCAAAATGAATATGAAGCCAAGTTAAGGGATCCATACTAATAATGTCTCCTTTTCATCATGAATTCATCATCTTGGGAGCAAGTAGCATCTTAACATTATGTGTAGTTGTGAGAAGCTATAGAAGTCTTATCCCATTCATTGAATGCTAAATAAACAATAAAATGTAACAGGACTTGAGGAAAAATTCTACATACCATTATTTAAACAAATAAAATTCAAAATAAAGAAGCTATCAAAAATAGCTACAAATGACATATAAAATATCCAACATGTTTCAAGAAATGGATGCTTGACTCAAAGATGTTTGGGTGATGGGTATAGATCTTCTTGGTGCATGGGCATTGGCAAATGAGGAATATATCATCCACAAAGTGTTTTATCCTTTGGGCATTTTCATTGAAGTGGTTACCTATTTTGGGCCAAGGATCAATACTACACTAGTAGCAGAGACATTAGTAGTTACACACAGCCCATCTCATTTAAATCTCAGATTCCTCAAAAAATGCTTTCGTCTAGAATTGCAAATCGAGCTTTTTGATTATCTACATCATCTTTTTTATGATACTTTTCAAGGGAGTTCTCTAAATCAGAGATTTTTCGTACACCTAATTCCTTAGCTTTGATAGCTCATGTATCTACAGCATGTGACTCTTTCCAACTGCACTTAAAGAGAGTTTAAGCTTCTTGATGGACCCAATTTCTTATGTTCTATTTCCACAAAAAATTGAAAGTATTACAAAGACTAGCCCATGAAGAGTCATATCGTCAACTGTACAAATCAGTTTCATGAAACAAGTGTATGACATATTATCTACAATTGCACGTGGATGAGAAAGAAGCTAGAAGAGAAAACACGTGCAACAACACTTGGGAGGTCAATCCAGATGACACCCATCTAAGACTGGAAAGCATTTTTGGACTGGGATGCATCAGAAGAGCTAGGGGCTGCACTCATATGGAAAGCTCGAGAGGCATTGGGATTGGAGATTTCATACTTTATGAGGTGGCCTTCACGATGGAAAGGTAGTAGGTCATGAGAATCAGCATTTTTATGAGTAAATTATTCTGAGAACTATGTTTATGATTTGGTTGGTACCATATCATCTGAAATAGAACCAGATTGTCTAAAAAGTCATTATGAAAAAAGGTTTGAAATCAAGAATCAAGAAGACTGAGACATATATTATGGATATGAAGGAGCAAAAGTTGTTTCAGTATGCAATGAATAAAGTGAACTACGATTTGCAGAAGTGAGAGAATGAGTATGGAGAAAAACAGATTCACATAATGTAGAATATCTCCACAGAAATTTAATCATTGCAACCAGAGGGGAGATCCTGAGAGAAGAGAAAGAAGGGGATTTTCCAAAGCCGAGAACAAGCACAACAGAGATTGTAAGGATCATCATTTATTATGATTGCAGGTATCATGAAGACTCAGTGAGATCACTTATGGTGTATGCCCGCTCACAATTATGAACCAATTGTCTGTTGAGTTTATATTCGATCCATTTAGATATATATGAAACTCAAACAACTCAAAACTTGCTAATATAAATCAAATGATAAAGTGATTCACTCTAATGTATTATATAAACAAATGAAGATTAAGCCTTAAGGGCATTTTATTAATATGCTTTAATCTGTGTTTCTTGAATGCTCAAAGTAATGCATGCCATAATTCATATTGTCAAGCACAATAGGTTCCTAGTCAACTAGTTGACTGATTGTAAGTGAAGACCAAATAGCATACTTAGTTATTCTAAAAGTTTACTATGTTTGACCATACGGTGAACAATTCATATAACTGATTTAGGACTGGAATCTTCTATGGCATGAATATAAACATATGCTCTAATGTTGTTCAAATATTTGTGTGTATTTCACCTCAATTGATTGGTTTAATGACTTCGTCAAAATCCCAATTACTACCTTTGGGTATTTAAGGTTGAATTTATTGATGATTTAATGAAGATTAAGAACTGGCAGATATTTCTATTGAATTGTGATATCTTGAGTAAAATTATTTAGTTAGCGTAATTTGTATTTCCGATTTTTTAGAGCTGAGGTTTTTGGAATAATAAATAGCTTTTATCCATAACGCATGAGAGGTATTTTGAACATAGGGCAAAAAAGCTAATACAAAAACTTTATATTAAGAGGATTACTCTTTCATGTTGTCTAATCATAATCAGTAAATATGACTACTGAATTCTAGATAAATACGAGCATGCCCTTTCAGACTTGTAACTCCATATATACAGTTTGAGCTCAGAGTTCAAACACTCTTCTCTTTGTTCTATAAAAATCACGACCCAAAAGCTAGAGAGATCTTTCACTCCTTGAAACAAGCTTCAAGTAGTTTTTAACTATTTTTTCAAGAGTATATTGTTTCTAACTGCAGTCCGAGTCAAATATATTTAACATTATGCTTTTTGGTGCAAGGTGATTCAAAACCCAAAGGAAAGAAAGGTGGACTCTAAAGTTTCCACATCTTCGACCTTTGTTAGAAGTTTGATATCTTTAACATAAGATTTAGGTACATTTGAAGATTTTTTTGAACTTAAACTAGTTTTTAACATTAATAAAAATTCATATAACTTGGATCTCAACTTTTGGTGGAGTTTTGAAAGCGTTACATGGGTTTGAACTTGGATGCGAAGGAATGGGACAGCGGACTAAGAACATGGAATGTTTTTGAATATTTTATCATAGATAACAGTTGTTTCTAATCATATTAAAAATCAATGAGATTATTTGGAAATTTTCTGTTTGCTGTAGGAATAAATAAAATGCTTTAATTTTAATAGCCAAAGGTCAAACCCTGATCAACAAATTTAATATGAAGATAAACGTGGAGGAGAATAGAAGTAAAAGAAAGAATGGCCACAGAACGGGAGGTATTTCTATAGGGATGTCATAATTACATTTACAATTTTTTTATATATGAATTAACATTTTGTATCTAAATGAACACTCCTGCTGAATTATATGGAAATTAAGCCTTTTCTTCTATACTATTTAAGGAGATTGATGATATGCCAAGTGTCATTGAGGATAAATGTATATTGTCCATCTTGGTCTGTTAGGCTATGGCTTTTGGGGCCAAAGTAGAAAAGGCTTTAGGGGCCAAGTTGGAGTAGGCCAAGTACTGTTGTGCGATGGAAGCCTTTGGGAGTCAACGGCAGCAGAGCTTCACTGGTTTTTCTTTTTGTCTATCCTTGTTCAGCCCGATTTACATTTGATTTGCTTGAGGGGCATTCAAACAAACACATTTATGTCAGATCATCAGCTCGGGACAAATATCCTCGAACAGATTAAGGATTATCCTAAAAAGCTGTTTTAAAATATAATTGTGCCTCCCATTTCCTCTACCTCGTTTTCTAGGTAGAAAAATTTTAGGTTACTTAACAAAAAAAAGGAGAATAGAGTTAGAGAACCTAATTCATCCCTCACTAGGTTATTCCTTTGCCACTTGAACTAAGAATATGTACCGGTTGTCTCCGATAAAATGGTATTTATATACGAATATGAATTAGTTAAGATGCTATGATGAAACAATATCCAGTTATAAGCCATCTAGTAAAGCTTCTTAATGTTTGATTACATGGATTATAGCCAATGTAAATTGTTTGGGACAACAAATCCAATAGATATGCTCAACAGTCGAATGAAGTGACCACCCTCAAAAAAGCCGTAGTGTGGCTTCATTCGAAGCAGGCAGTACATTTAGTTTTGAAGTTGGAGAGCACAAGTTGTTCTGAGGATTGGAGAGGAAAAGCTGCTGAACGGGATGAACTTAGGAGTCTTTGTGCGAGCCATATGTGGTGAGAGTCTCACATATGGTAATAAAGGGGATTCACATCTTGTTTAGTATGGTATTTGGGCCTATCCATCCTACTTATTCCATGATCTATGTGTCCATTGGAGCTACCTACTTTGAACGGATCTCGAAGATTACCCAATTATCCAAGATTTTGAACCGATAAGAAATCACTAGTGCTCAATCTATTGACATTTTTATGGGAATTCTATCGATTGCTAGAGGGTTCTTATTCAAGATTACTGCAGTTCCTCTTCAAGAAACTGTAGGATAGATGGCCGCCTTATAATTAAATAGTATTTAGAGGTAAAATTGACTAAGATGTTCCAACACAGCTTCTCCATAAGGTGACATTAATGTTCACCATCTCGAGCACAATATCTAAAGGATGATATTAGGAAGGGGACTGAACCAAATATCGAAAATGAGATATACGATATCAGTCTTTACCAATATTCGGATACCAGATGCTGATATCGAATATCGATATTGGATATTAATTTTTTGATATCCAACATATAAATTGAAAAAAGTTTAAATAATTTACCACAATATAGGAAACATCTAAATGTATAAAATAAGAGTTAGCTGATAATGGATTTTATGAATACCAACTAAGTTCACCTGGTTCAAATTGCAGGAGTGAGCAGTTTGTCTGACTGGGCCCAAATGGACCTTGTTCCACGAATGCCAAACCCTAGTATGACTTGGCCAACATCATTAAAAACATGATGCATATAGCATCATGTTTTTATTCATACCAACTTATACCGTTCTTCTGATTCTTTTTTTTTCCATATGGGACTATGGCATCATGGTTTTCTTCAAAACAACTTATACCAATTTCTTCTTATTCTATCTTTCCATATGGGACTATTTGTGCTTATTTTTAAACTAAAATCCGGCACCAGCATCCGCCACATCCAGGCCACTACCACATCCGTCTCGAAACTCATGTTGGGCGGATATTGCATTTATGTCAGATATGTGATCTCCGGTATCAAAAATCGCCCCGATCTCATCCTCATGACAGATATCGGTCGCCTGATATCGGAAGTCGAACAGATATCAGACAGGAAAACACTAGGTGATACAAAATTAGAGCTCCGGACGATGACGGATGACTTTTTTTGAATGGACAGATGACGAAACCCTAATTTATGTTGACCTCCAGCTCTATACAAAACCCTAATTTATGGGATTTTTTGTCATTTTCATCGGTGTGGAGATATTTCATTGAATAGACTACAATAGGCTATTATTTATACTGAAGAAGTATTTTGACATTCAACTATCTATATAAAGCCCCTCTGCAAACAGAGGATTCTTGGGATTTGGGAAGGGGGGTTCATCAGATTCCACTTCTTCCCAGTTCTCCAGTTCATCGGATCGCTCCGGCGATTAGATTTGCATTTCCTCGGAAGATTTGATCTTCCGCCCGGTGGGCAAAGTCTGAATCTTTGAAGAAAACGCGATGGGATCGGTTCTCTTCGACGGGCTTCTTCCACTTTGCTCTCCTATCGCTGCATCTTCTTCATCTTCTTCATCTTCTCTTGCCCGCCATGCTCGAGGCTTACCTCTAACCTGGGCGGCTTGGGCTTCTCCCTATGGTTGGCGGAAATCTTCACTCTTCGTCCGGCATCCTGCATCTCGGCCTATGCCTTTGGTCGCCTTCGGCAGCTCTTTCCAGACGGACAACCCCGCCCCGGTATCTAAGTTTTTTAGAATTATAGAAGGAAAACCTTGTTCCGTCTTCGATTACTGCCAAGATCTACGAGTTTTTGGTCAGTTTTCGGGTCTTAATTAACGGTTCATTGTTCATCGTTTATGGGATTGATGTTTGTCCTCCATGCGAGCACAAAAGTTTCGGATTTCAATGACTGATGTTTTATGAAAATCTTGCTGTATTTCTTTGACAGAGCTCCGTTCCAGTCAGTTTTAATCGATTTCGTCCTTACTAGCTTATCATGTGCAGGGGTCGCCAAATTTTCGGATTTCAATTTCAGATGTTTTATGAAAATCTTGCTCTATTTCTTTGACAGAGCTCCGTTCTAATCAATATCAATCAATTTCATCCTTACGAACTTTTCATGTGCTGTGGTCGATACATCTTCGGATTTCGATGACCGAATCTTTGATTGCTATTTAAACTAAGAGGCTTCTAGAAGTGATTTTTTTCCTGATTATGTTTCCTCTTGCGTTGAAACACAAATAATGGTTTAGTACTCGGGTCTTACATATTATTTTCTCTTTATAGTTCCTATCTCTTTAAAAGGGTAATGAACCTTTATTATTTAATTTAGTTTTGCCTTTATCTTCTCTTCCTTCTATCTCTTCTTTCCTCACGCTATCTCCTTCCCTGTGTAGTTCAACAGACTGAATGAATCACAAGGATGTGTCTTCTTTTCTTTTTAGTGGGATTATTTACTCTGGTTTCCTAGATATTACCATCTCTTCTGCTCACCAACATACTGATAGATTTTTTTTTTTGTAATCCTGAAGATAAATAGTGATGCATATAAAGTAGGCGACTTTATGACTAAGAAGGAGAACTTGAAAACAGTGAAGCCATCCACCACCATTGATGAGGGTAAGTGCAGTTCAAGTTCTTCCTTTGTCATCATGGATTGGCGTCTCTGAGTGCAACATGTGTCTCAAAATGTCTGTAGCTCTGGAAATTCTTGTGGAGCACAGGATTACAGGCTTGCCGGTTGTGGATGATGCATGGGTTTTGGTGAGTGTACGCCATTTGTTTTCTTCATTGCCCATTGCAGTGTTTAATTATGATCCTTTGAAGACTACCAAGAGGGTTCACAGATGATGATGACCTCCACATCTTGGATGAGAATGGCGAATTCGTTTTAGTGATCATCATCATCCACGGCCAGATTGATGAGGACAAAATCATCATTGTCATCATCATCTAGCCGCATACAAATGATGAGGACAATAAAGATCTTCATGTCCCCTCATCTTCTGAAAGAGTAAAAATAGAAGGGGTAAGGAAAGGAGGATGATGTTCGGTCCTTGTCATCCGTCATCTTAGTTGCAATGACGATGTAGAGGAAAAATATTTCATCGGGATCATCATCCTAATGCAAGCAGATGGCTTGGGCAATGATGGCATGTCATTCTCCTCCTGTCATCATCGTGAAGGATGTCAAACCCTAACTATCAATGGCACATGACTAATTTTCTATGTATTGCTTAAAGAATTACATTATGAATGTATTTTTTCATGATTTTTTTGGTACTAAATCTTTAGAATGAGTAAGAAGTGCCTCATCAGGGAGGCACGTGAAACACAAAGCACTTTAGAATGAGTAAATATTTACTTTTCATAAAATCTGGTTATCTAACAAAGGAATTTAATACAAAACCTCCCAAGACACTACTCTAGAATGAGGAAGAAGTGCCTCAACAGGGAGGCACGTGAAACACAAAGCTCTTTTGAATGGGCTGTTTTGGCATGAAAGGAGACTCTATAAATAAGAACCTTTCCCTGCAAAACATTCAAGCAGAATATTACCTGAATTGGCTGCCGTGAGTGGTTGGTCCAGAGCTGCTTCAGATCCAGAGGAGGTCCTGTCCAATGCAGCATAGCTCTCCACCTGATCTTTCTCTATTTTGATTTCCATTCTTCGACCTCGTTCACTCTTCCCTCACTCTCTACTCACAGATCCTTCTATTTTGATCTCTTTATCCGCATTGTATGGATTGCCTAGTGACATTACAATTTCTCAACAATTACAATGGAAGTCGTATCAGACTTTGAAATTTTTTACCATTAATAATAATTTTTTCCTCTTCCCTTGCACACTTTTTGGAGGATATGGTCATGCGTACTCTAAGGTAATAATATAAACTGTTAACGTCAAGATAAGGGACCTTTTGGGAAGAGAGACTCCAAAGCTGTTTGAGCTTTGATTTGGGAGAAAGGAGAGCATGAGGTCCACCGAATCTCCTCCGGCCATCTTATCTCTCTGTTCAACTTTTACCCATCTCAGTTAACAATATTTCAGCAGGATCAGTCTTGTCAAAAAGAGCGGATGTCAGGTTTCACATTGCATTGTGTAGCATTCTCAATGACTGCCCTAGGTTATTCAGGGATTCCAGACAAAATGAGTGTTTGAATTATGTTCTGGGACTTTATCTTTGTGCAGTGAAAGTTATCAATTAAAAAACAGCTATCATCATTTTTCTTGAAATGTATAGGGTTATCACAAGGCCAGTTCACGTCACAGGCTCTCAGTTTCAATCTTACAAAGGATGGAATATTCACAACGTTGAGTCCTACTGTGGGGAAAATTCGGAGTCTAGTTCATCATTGTGGAAGAGAAGACCTTAGGGAACTACTTCAGTTTATTCCTGATATTTTGCGTTGTGCCTGTTGATGAAACCACATCATCAGGGAGTCGACTATTTTTTTTTTTGGAACTATGGGAGTTTATTATTTAATTCCATTTTCATCTATTGAAGTGACAATGCTTTCGTTTTCATCAGTTGAAGTGACAATATCGGCTTGAATTAAATTGAATGATCATTTTATGTGAACAGTAGCCCTCAAATCCGAATATTCTTGAGAATTTATCTCCAACATAAGATTCATTGCCATGTGTTTCAGAATAATCCCCACCTGCTGCAATCCGGCCAAAGGAAATCCTGATTCAGCTGTAAAAAATCTCCTATTCAGATTTTTGGTCTAGTATTATGAACTCAGTTTGAGTTTGCAGAACATAAATATCATAATCTCTGTTCTTCATGGCTTAGGTGGCTGCCTGGCCCTGCTGCCATGTGTTTTTTCCTAGTTTCCGTTTATCATTTTCTGCTTAATAGGATTCATGAGAATATTGATAATGGCCCGATGGAACATCAGAGACTCAAGAAGAAAAAGTTGCGCCAATCAAATGACCCTGAAGGCTGTCAAATGAGTCTAATCGGTCAAACGTGTCCAACTGGGCAAAGATTTCGAACAAAATTGACAGGAATAACGAGGCAGACCAGATCAAGAAACATAAGGAGAAAAAAACAATATCAGGCAGCAGGCTGGAAGTGGAGATCCTTCACTAACTGAAGGAACCAGGCCAATCTGGCTGAGTTCCAATCCATCCTTCTCTTTCTTGATTTTTCATCTCTTCTACATTCTGTTATCTCCATTATCCTCTGCTACATTGACATTTGCTTTGTGTTCTTTTGATATTGGATTTCGAGTCCTATCTTGGATCTTCAACTTGGACTTGATACTCCTTAGGGATTCTATCAAATATCTGATCTATTGCAAGTGAAATGGTTGCGGTTGAATGTTTCTCCCTTTATATTTTGTATGGTCTCTAATAGATGGTAGCTTCACTGCCGTTTTTCTTCCTCGAGTCTTATCTTTTCTTTTTGACTTTTTCAATTGAATGAGTAATTTAACTTAGATATTATTTGGTGATCACGCCTTATCCAAATTACGTTTTTGTATCATGATTCCGAGCATTTCGTTATCAGTTGTTACTTTTTCCTGTGCAGCACATTGACCATGTTAATTTGTTGATTGATTTTCAGGTAGGCGTAGTTTCAGATTATGATTTGCTTGCCTTGGACTCCATATCAGGTATTTTTAAGCACAAATCATGTCATTTTGTGTACTTTTAGTCAATCCGATCTTCTTTTTATAAAGCTGAAAACTTGATTTTCTTGTATTCTTGAAACACAAAACATATCTTCTGTAATTTTTGGCAGTCCATTCTGTTTTTAGAAAGCCATGAATATACAGGTCTTGAAATGAGAATGGACACATAACACTAAAACGATGGAGGTTCACGCCAGTTTCAATAAGTTTCTTGTTTGGACATTGTCTATTTTTTTTAGGAAGGAGGTTTAATTGTCTGTTCCCTGGGGTATTTGAAATGGCGTGGCAGTGACGCTCTCTAATTGCTTGATTGTGTGAGAACTTGAGAATCTCTTAACCTTGAACAGTCATAAATAGGGGTCATTGAAAGCTTGGGACGTGCAGTACGTCCCATCCTGTCCATGCCTTCTGATGTAGGATAAGACGTATGATGTACATGGCGGGACGGGATGCAATGGTGACCCCGGTTTCTCAAATGGGATCCAAAACCTCTGTTTCTCGATGGGGGAGTGTTCTAGTCCTATCCGCATCCCTAACCAGGACGCGACAAACTCCAACTAACTCTGGTGGGAAATTTATATTTAGTGGGTTCTTTAATTAGATATCCGTTGTCCCCATAGGGACGTCACATGCTGCCATCCATGCTGGCAGGATGCAGGATAGGATGACTCACAAAAATTTTGTGACGAGCGGAAGGATGTCAGTGGGATAGGATGCTGGCAGGACTGGACATGAAGTCATGGCATGTATCACGTCCTCACTTTCGGTCACAGTATGTAGCAAACCCTAGTCATACATACTGAGCCTCTGGTTAATCTATCTCCCCAAACTATGTAAAGGAGAAGACTCTGAATGGGATGGATTACAAAGAACATTCTTTAAACCAAACCGTAAATTGAGGGGCCGGAAGGGCTCTAAATATTTGTCGATGGGGTCTAGAGAGGAATCATGCGTAGAAACTTTTCCCACTTCTACCGATAAAGAAACTGGTGAGTTGCAGATAAGATCGTTCTACAGAGTGTGTGGTAGATATAATGCTAGACTGGTTGCTTGTGGGTTTACTCAATCCCACGATATTGATTACTTCAAGACCATTGCCCCTCTTCCAAAATTAAGGACTACCCGAATTTTGATTTTTCTAGCTCCATGCCTAGTTGTAGCACTAGATGATAAAGTATATGTTACACTATGTCTGGCTAATATAAGTCAAATCAAAGGAAACAGACTTGCAATTTGAAGAATGTTCTCCGGATGTTCAAAAAGCCCATTTCTGCCTGGTTTCGTAGGCTTGCATGAAACATGCCTGCTTGAAAGCGGTGCTTGATTGGGCGATTTATTTCTCCAACCCTCTCCTTTTCCTCAACTGTTATGCTTCTTTACTGTTGGCCCTTTATTTCCTAACTAGGCCATCATAGGGTCAGCCCAATAATCCTTGGGGTATGACCTTAAGGTTAACATATTTGAGAAGATAGCGGAAGAAACTCAACCAACTCATGCTTGAAGGAAATATAGTAAGCCATTGCGCTAATGTGGCTGCTGAAAGGATTGCTGGTGCAGAATCATCACTTGTATGAACACGTGATGACTACTCAGTATAGATAGTGAGATTTTAATTATGTATAAGTTCTTGAATAAAGATGGCATGAATAAAGGGAGCCAGAAGAAGGGAGGACATCTTGGATCTGTTGGGATTCTAGTCTGGACGAGTTCTCCGGAGGATGAGCTCGGAAGGAGAATGAAGTCAACTCTGGAAGAATCTTGGCAGAGAGGCAAGAGACCCACTCACCTGATCGGGATTCTGCGATTAGGAAAACATGAAGGGGGATAGATCAGTACTACAAGTGGAACTTGAATTCGTTCAGACATTCATTCATTTCAAATTGAATTCCCTCGCCTTGTAACTTGCATTTAAGCATTAGACTTCATATTGAATGGTGATTTTTCATTTGTTGGAGGCTTGACGGATATGAAACCTGATTTACCTAAAATCGTTTGATCTGCAGCGCCTGAATAATTGAGCTTGATTGAAGAAACCTGATGTACCAAAAACTGTTTTCCGCCTTACCTGAGCGAATTAATGATGTTGAACTCAACTCCTATTTGAGCTTTTCAAGAGTTAAACATGAGATTGTTCTTCACTAGTGGTTGATTTGTATCTTCTCTTCTCAATAATAAGAACTATTCTCATTTGGGGTGAACATAGAAAAAGGAAAAGGGATGAATGGAAAATCGAATCTGATGAAAGGTGGGAAAAGAGAAAACGGTTATACAGAAATTGCCGTCATCCTCCAACTAGTCGCCGCTGCCCACACTTAGTTATTTGATTAGGTAGGGAGTGACATGTTGAATTGGCAGTATGATGCATCAACAAGTCCCTTAACATGAGTTGTTCTGGTTTTTGCAGGCCGAATCCAATTTTGGAAGTTATATTTCCATTTTAATTTTCAAAATTTGCAATAGAGTTATTTTGCGACCTGACAACCGTTCTAAATTTGCTAAACTTAGTATTGGGCTTGGAATCAGCGAACTTATTTTTCTCAGCTTTCTGTAGTAAATTTCATTCGTCAGTTAACAGTCTTCATCTTGACTTCCTCAGGTCATCGGGAAACTGGAACTGATTTATTTCCTGAGGCCGATAGATCATGGAAGGTGGTTCCTTACATCTTAATATTTTTTTTGATTCCTTCGGTGGTATCATGAACATCTTCTTGCGCGTTCTTTTCTGTAATGTCTTTTTACTTAATTAAGTTCTATATTTTAGATTTCTTCAAAAACAAAGTTCTATATTTTAGAACGTGAGGATGTCCAACCCAAATAGAATGATCTGGATATAGTTTCCTATTTGAGAAAGAGAAAGGATGTCGAAATAACAAGAATTGGGTCGGAGAACAAGTTGGGTATAATCTATGAAAATTTATTGCAGATGTTCAACGAGGTGCAGAGAATGTTGTTGAAGACTGTTGGGAGGGTTGTCGGCGACGTGATGACCACCACCCCCATTGTAGTCCGAGAGACGACGAATCTCGAGGACGCAGCCAGGTCAACTTCTCTCTCTCTCTATCTGTCTCTCTTGCTATCCATCCATCTATCTATCTCTATCTCTCCATCTATCTCCCTAACTTTCCATCCATTCATATCTCTTTCTCTCTCTAAAAATATCATTTCTTTCTGAGATAAAAATCTCTCTCTCCAATGTGAATCTTTCGTCCTGAAAATAGAAATCTCCCTTTTCCCCCTTCCATGTCTCTAAAACATCGATGTCTTCTTGAAAATAAGAATCTCTCTTCCTCCGCATCTCTCTAAAATGCCAATGTCTTTCTTCCTGAAAATAGAAATCTATCTCTCTTTCTAACATGTGAATGCCTTTCTTGTAAAAATATAATTCTAACTCCCTCTGAATGTCCGTCAGGCTGCTGCTGGAAACAAGATACCGCCGACTTCCTGTCTTAGATTCTTCTGGCAAACTGGTACTTTTTCCTAATACTTTTTAATCATTTTTTGTGATCGTTGTTGTCTATTCTTATTGCTTTTGGGATGCATTGACTGTTGATTTTTGAAGGTTGGCATCATCACGAGAGGAAATGTGGTGGGAGCCGCGCTTCACATAAAGAGAGAAATGGAGCGGCGATAATCGCCGGGGTCAGGTGATTGTTCGTGATCTTTTGGCGGTGATTTTTGATTTGATCTTAGAGCGTTTGTAGAATGATCCTTTAAAACATTGTTAGATTTGTTTCAACGAGTTTATTGTTGTTTCTCTCTCACTCTCTGTATATTCCCATGATCTGACAAGTATATTTACATGATAATAAACTGTAGTTGTTGAGATAATCTTGAGGTTGTTCTAGTTTCGTGGATCCGATTTGAAATATGACGCCTTGATAAAAATTGAAATCACTAATTGCTGGCATTCGAAGGAAGAATGAATTCATCGTCATCATAAAAACAACATAAAACCGAACATTTTGAAAATGGAAGTTTTTGTCCTTGTTTCGTCATCTCTCCTGAAGGAATGCTGAAAATAAGCATTAACTATCATTAGTCATTAGCGAAAGCTCATCTTATTTTTAAGCTTGGGGAAATTGAAACATGCGAAGTGTAATTTAATTAATCGTGGTAGAATTATTCTCTGAACTGCAGCACCTGCAATAAGACCCTGATCAATCATGCAGTATCTCTCTCCTCTCTCTCTCTCTCTCCTCTCCTCTCTTTTCTCTCTCTTTCTCTCTCTTTTTTTTTCTCTCCTCTCTCCTCTCTTTTCTCTCTCTCTTTCTCTCCTCTCTTTTTCTCTCTCTCTCTCTGTTCTCTCTCTCCTCTCTTTTTCTCTCTCTCTCTCTCTCTCTTTTCTCTCTCCTCTCTCTTTTCTCTCTCTTTTCCCTCTTCTTTCTCTTCTCTCTCCTCTCTTTTCTCCCTGCTCTCTCCTTTCTCTTCTCTCTCCTCTCTCTCTTTTCTCTCTACTCTCTCCTCTCTCTTCTCTCTCCTCTCTCTCTTTTCTCTCTCTACTTCTATCCTCTCGCTTCTCTCACTTTTCTCTCTACTCTCTCCTCCCTCTCTTGTCTCTCTCGTCTCTTCTCTCTCTCTCCTCCTCTCCTCTCTCTCCTCTCTCAGTCTCTCCTTTCTCTCTCTCTTTCTCTTTTCCCTCTTTCTCTCTTTTTTTCTCTCTCTCTCTCTCTCTTTTCTCTCTCCTCTCTCTCCTCTCTCTCCTTTCTCTTCTCTCTTTTCTCTCTCTCTTTCTCTCTTTTCTCTCTCTACTCTCTCTCCTCTCTCCTTTCTCTTCTCTCTCCTCTCTCCTCTCTCTTTTCTCTCTCTCTTTCTCTTTTCCCTCTTTCTCTCTCTCTCTCTCCTCTCTACTCTCTCTCCTTTCTCTGCTCTCTCCTCTATCCTCTCTTTTCTCTCTCTCATCTCTCTACTCTCTCCTTTCTCCTCTCTCTCCTCTCTCCTCTCACTTTACTCTCTCCTCTTTCTCTTTTCCCTCTCTCCTCTCTCTTCTCTATCTTTTTCTCTCTCTCCTCTGTCCTCTATTTCCTTTCTCTTCTCTCTCCACTCTTTTTCTCTCTTCCCTCTCTGCCCTCTCTCTCTTCTCTTTCCTTTCTCTTCTCTCTCCTCTCTCTACTCTCTCTCCTCTCTCTCCTCTCGATCTTCTCAGTTTCCTTCTCTTTTCTCTCTCCTCTATCTGGCCACTCTCCTCTCTCCTCTCTCTCTCTCTTTTCTCTTTCTCCTTTTTTCACTCTCTCTGCTATCTCTCTTCTCTCTCTTTTCTTTCTCCTTTCTTCACTCTCTCTGCTATCTCTCTTCTCTCTCTCTCCTCGCTCTCTTCTCTCTCTCCTCTATCTTTATCTTCCTCCATCCCTCTAGTGATCGGGGATCGGATCAGATCGTTCGAATCTTGATCAAAAGACTCGAATGAATAAATGCCGATTTGATCCGATCTGTTCGAACCTTTCGATCTAACAGACCCTTTATTTGTCTTTGAATAAAAGTTTCAAATGAACAATTTGGTATGTTTGTGTTCGATTGGCCATTTGTTGGAACTGTTTGAACAAATTCGAACATATGCTGGTGGCTGGCAGTGGGCTCTGGTGGTTGCTAACCCAGTATTGCAAGAGCCTAAGAACAAAAAAAAGAACCAAAGATTGCAAGAGCCGGCATCTCTCACTTTCTCTCTCTTCCTCTCTCTCCCCTCACTCTCTCTCTCTGGAGACTCTCTCTCTTTCTCCTTGTTCCTCTTTCCTCCACTGTCGTCGAGACAACAGTGGAGGAAACTTGGGCAGGAACGGAACACCGAATTCGGATTCAAACATTCAATTCGATCTGATTTGAACAATGTGTTCGAATTGGATCGAGTTCGAACATTCGATCCGAACAGCCATCTTGTTTGAACAATCTGATCTGAACTGGATGCGCAGATTGGGTTTGGATCAGATCTGAACTAGACAGATCGTTATTCAGATTAGATCGTTCGAATGCCCGATCCGATCGAACATTCGAACGATCTGTCCAAATTCCCGATCCCTATGTCCCTCTGTCTCTGTAGTTCTCTCTCCCACCCTCCTTTTTTTCTCTCTCTCCCTCCATCCCTCTGTCTCTCTAGTTTTCTCTCCATCCCCTCTTTCTCTCTCTCCCTTTGTCCCTCTGTCACTCTCTAGTTCTCTCTCCCTCCCTCTTTCTCTCTCTTTATCTTTTGTTCTCCTTTCTCTCTCTCTCTCACTCTCTACCTCTGTCTCTCTGTCGTTCTCTCTCCCTTCCTCATTCTCTCTCTTCTTCTCTCTTGTTCTTCTTTCTCTCTCTCTCTCTCCCTCCCTCCCTCTCTCTGTTGTTCTCCTCTTTCCCTTCCTCTTTCTCCCTCTTCTTCTGTCTTGTTCTTCTTTCTCTCTCTCTCTCTCTCCCTCCCTCCCTCCCTCCCTCCCTCCCTCTGTCTCTCTGTCTTTCTCCTCTCTCCCATCCTCTTTCTCTCTCTTCTTCTCTATTGTTCTCCTTTCTCTCTCTCTCCCTCTCCCTCCCTCCCTCTCTCTCTGTCGTTCTCCTCTCTCCTTCCTCTTTCTCTCTCTTCTCTCTTGTTCTCCTTTCTCTCTCCCTCCCTCCTTCCCTCTGTCTCTCTGTCGTTCTCCTCTCTCCCATCCTCTTTCTCTCTATTCTTCTCGCTTGTTCTCCTTTCTCTCTCTATCTCTCTCCCTCCCTCTGTCTCTTTCTTGTCTCCTCTCTCTCTATCTCTAATTCTCTCTCTCCCTTCCTCTGTCTCTTTCTCATTCTCTCCTCTCTCTCTTTCTCTAATTCTCTCTCTCTCTCTCTCTCCCTTCCTCTGTCTCTTTCTCGTTCTCTCCTCTTTCTCTATCTCTAACTCTCTCTCTATATATATACATGTTAATCTCTATGGTTATCTAGCTCTACTTCTCTCTTTTGTCTATCTCTTTCTTCATGTCTGTCTCTATCTCCATATATACATATACATATATATATCACTTTAAATCTTTATGTCTCGATTAGTATCTCTGTATATATTCTATCTCAATCGTACACGCCAAGTCATCAGGAAAATCGACAATTAGCATGCAAAGTTAATTTTCGTGCAGGGTGGCAAGGGTACAAATTCCTCGCGTGATCCTCTCAAGTTTTTCCTTTTCTCTCTTTCGGCCTCGGGGAGTAGAAAGCGACGTAAACACCATACACAAAAAATTTCATACGTACATTTCTTAAATACATTATTGTTAAGAGAGATTAGGAGAGGAGAGACAGAGAAAGAGGAGAAATGAAGAGAAGCATAGAGAGAGAAATAGATAGATGAGAAAGAGAGTAAGAGAGAAGAGAAGAGAGATGGAGAGATGAGAAAGAGAGTAAGAGAGACGAGAAGAGAGATGGAGAGATGAGAAAGAGAGTAAGAGAGAAGAGAAGAGAGATGGAGAGATGAGAAAGAGAGTAAGAGAGAAGAGAGATGGAGATATGAGAAAGAGAGTAAGAGAGAAGAAAAGAGAGATGGAGATATGACAAAGAGAGTAAGAGAGAAGAGAAGAGAAATGGAGAGATGAGAAAAAGAGCATGAGAGAAGAAAATAGAGGTGGAGATATGAGAAAGAGAGTAAGAGAGAAGAAAAGAGATATGGAGATATGAGAAAGAGAGTAAAAGAAGAGAGATGGAGAGATGAGAAAGAGAGTAAGAGAGAAGAGAAGAGAGATGGAGAGATGAGAAATATAGAGATAGAGAAAGCGGAGGAGAGATGAGAAAGAGAGTAAGAGAGATGAGAAGAGAAGAGAATCTGACTGAGAGAGAAGGAGAGAGAGAAACTGACTGAGAGAGAAGGAGAGAGAGAGAGAGAAACTATCTGAGAGAGGAGAGAGAGAGAAACTGACTGAGAGAGGAGAGAGAGAGAGAGAAACTGACTGAGAGAGAAGGAGAGAGAGAGAGAGAAACTGACTGAGAGAGAAGGAGAGAGAGAGAGAGAAACTGACTGAGAGAGAAGGAGAGAGAGAGAGAGAGAAACTAACTGAGAGAGAAGGAGAGAGAGAGAAACTATCTGAGAGAGAAGGAGAGAGAGAGAGAGAAACCATCTGAGAGAGGAGAGACAGCAAGAGAGAGAGAGAGAAACTATCTGACAGAGAGAGAGAAACTATCTGAGAGAGAATGAGAGAGAAATATCTGATAGAGGAGAGAGAAACTATCTGAGAGAGAAGAAGAGAGCAAAACTATCTGAGAGAGAAGAAGAGAGAGAAATATCTGAGAGAGAAGAAGAGAGAGAAATATCTGAGAGAGAAGGAGAGAGAGAAACTATCTGAGAGAGAAGAAGAGAGCGAAACTATCTGAGAGAGAAGAAGAGAGAGAAATATCTGAGAGAAAAGAAGAGAGAGAAATATCTGAGAGAGAAGGAGAGAGAGAAACTATCTGAGAGAGAAGAAGAGAGAGAAATATCTGAGAGAGAAGGAGAGAGAGAAACTATCTGAGAGAGGAGAGAGAGAGAAACTATCTGAGAGAGAAGGATAGAGAGAAACTATCTGAGAGAGA
Source organism: Wolffia australiana (assembly GCF_029677425.1). Lineage (NCBI taxonomy): Eukaryota > Viridiplantae > Streptophyta > Magnoliopsida > Alismatales > Araceae > Wolffia > Wolffia australiana. The sequence continues at coordinate 5,790,646 of NC_135844.1, forward strand.
AGGAGAGAGAGAAACTATCTGAGAGAGAAGAAGAGAGAGAAATATCTGAGAGAGGAGCGAGAGAGAGAAACTATCTGAGAGAGAAGGATAGAGAGAAACTATCTGAGAGAGGAGAGAGAGAAACTATCTTAGAGAGATGGAGAGAGAGAGAGAAACTATCTGAGAGAGATGGAGAGAGAGAGAAACTATCTTAGAGAGAAGGAGAGAGAGAGAGAAACTATCTGAGAGAGAAGGAGAGAGAGAGAGAGAAACTATCTTAGAGAGAAGGAGAGAGAGAGAGAAACTATCTGAGAGAGAAGGAGAGAGAGAGAGAGAAACTATCTGAGAGATAAGGAGAGAGAGAGAAACTATCTGAGAGAGGAGAGAGAGAAGCTAACTGAGATAGAAGGAGAAGAGAGAGAGAGAGAGAGAGAGAGAGAGAGAGAGAGAGAGAAAGAAATATTGACAGAGGAAAAGAAGATAGAGAGACAGTGACACATGATGGCGCCTACACAGTAGCGGTACTCTCAGTTAACTATCTGCCTTACTGGTAGGTAAGTCACATCCTATCTAGGATTAATAGTTTTTTCTGCTCTTTATTTTGGTAGAATAGTTTAAATAGGGTGGTGAGGAACAAGAATGGTGAGTTAATTTGATTAGAAAGTTCAGTTCTCTTGCTCTCTTCCCCTCCCTTTGTCTCCATCTATTCTCTCTTTAACTGGCACACAACCCCTCACCATCATTCTTTCCACCACAGCTATCTCCCACCTCTCCAAACCTTTTGCAACCAGTCTTCCCTTCCTCATGGCCCATTTCATCTTTCTAGTCGTAAAACTTCGCATCCTCTCTCCCTCTCTTGACTCCACTTTCTCTATTCCAACTACTTTCCTTTTGCAGTTTTATATGCACTCGATTGTGAGTCAAATGATCTCATGCCACTGCTATATTGCAAAATGAGTTTTCTATGCTCCAGCAGTACCTTAATATTAAGGAGACAACGGTCTATATTCGTTCAAGAGAGGAACTCAATATTAATTGCCATAACTGAATGGGTTATTTATAGTCTCAAAATGAGATTGTTTCAAGACAGATCGTTGTGATTCAGTTATAGTAATGAATTGTTTCATTGTCATTCAAAATGAAACTGTTTCGCTGCGACCATTGTCATTCAGTTATGGCAATGAATCTTGAGTTCCTCTCTTGAACAACCGTAGACTGTTTTCAGATTTTTTAGGGAAAGAAGGCAAAGAATATCAATAATAATAGAGAGGGGATTGATCCTTTGGGTGTTAAGGTTGTGGCAAGAGACAAGAAGACATGAAGTGGGTACATTTTATGATTTCATTACATATACCTACAATTCGTTATCCTCAAGAAATTTTCAAAGTTCTTTATAACTCAGATCAGCCCTTTACAAATGTGTGGTTGGAGAGTACTAAATGGTGTCAATACATTCATCCTCTGGAAACATTATTTGTGTTAGATTTTTTTTCTAGGCTTCCTTGGACGGAATGCTTCATTTTGAAATCCAAGCCTAGTAGAGCCCAAGCCAACCAGCTCTGAGTATCAGTGAAGCACCAACACCTATGACATTTATGGCAAGCCCAATGATCATTCCAATCATGGTTTTGAGGGGGGTATTAAGCAGAATACAGTCTTCACTCGTTCAAGATAGGTGTTGAAGAGGTTTTTTTAAACAGCAATGAAACAACCCAGGACTATGACTAAATCACAACAATCCTTAGTGCAACGGTCTCATTTTGAGACTAAATCACCCTGCAGTGTTCTTGGTTCAATGATTCTCTTTCTTACTAGAATGTGTCTCCCAGGCCAGCGTTTCTGCCTGTTGCCCTGTCTATCCTTTGATCACCGGTTCTCTCTTTGGTTCTCTAGTGTTTCAGCCTGAATGGCTATATGATTGAAGATCCTGAGATGCCTCTTCGTCTTGTTGTCAACTTTCTCTTCTTGATTACATCTTGGGATATCACATTTCTTAACACTCCACATCTCACATTTGGGAATAATCTAATTGATGACATGCATTTTTAGTAGCTTAATTTGACAATATTTACATGTTTATTTGCATTAATTTGATTATTATGTGTGGTATCAAGCTTAAAATGAATAACTTTTTTTTAATGATATTCTGAATTTTATGATTTTTACGTGTTTTTAGGGATTTTATGAGATCAAATTCTGGAAGAAGATAATATTCTAAGTCATAATAAAAATTTTCCAAATTTTTTTGACATTAAATTCGTAAAGATTTGTTTATCTAGGACAAAATACATATTTATTTTCGTTGGTCCTTTATTTAATTTAATTTGAATTTTAAAATATTTGAAAAGCCGTTTATGTCAGCAATGCCACATGTCGCCATTTGATTCGTTGAATGGCGACCAACCACGATTAGGGATAATGGTTGGCAAAAATCAATCATTAATCTAAACTGTTATGACATCAAAATTAGGGATGCCATAATAACATTTAATGCTTAACCGTTCTCTTTTAAGTTATTTCAATGCAGGGTGACATGGTTCAAAGAAAAAAAATGCAATTTTCACAATAAATGAGCATGGAGATTGAGGAGAGAGGAATTAAAAATACTTTAATTTCTTTCTGAACAGTCAAAAGTTACGAGCATCCCCGTGTGGTAAGGGATATTGCAACATGTGTACACCTGGCGCGCATGTGTCATATTTTTAATGGCTGGAAAAGGAAGTTCACTGACATGGTGCGAATAGGTATGCCACCACATCATTTGCTCTTTCAGTTCTTCATTTGTTTTCAGTTATTCATTTTATTTCAGTTATTTATTTGCTTTCTGTTATTCATTTGAGTTTTTTGTCTTTTTAATTGTCTTTTTATATCAAGGACATGTGGTGAGATGATGGCCATGGATAGAGATGATGTGGAATAATCTTGGCCACTCATCATCTTCATTTTACAGCATTGAATGCCAAAACCCTATACATTTCACAACGACAACAATGAGGATGAGGAGAGAGAATATTTGGTGTAAATCAATGGCTGAAAATCATCCAACTTATACGCTTGATATCTAACAATCCAACTCTTATTGAGGCTGAAATTTTAAGGGTAGCTTTATCTTTATGTCCTAATGCCATTTATATGGTTCGACCTATAAATTCAGCTCCTAATGTTTGTAAAAAATATATTTCAGCTCACTTCCTCCTAGAGAGGCAGATTGAAAGAAAGTGAAGTTGTCAAGGTCCATCAAAGATGTTCTTGGTATCTTTAGTGCTTGGAGAGGATCTACAAAAAGGTAGGAAGGCTGATCTGCATCAGGAAGATGCCTTGATCTCCGCAGAACATAGGGATCTAAGGTTAGCCTCTTGCCTTAAATTGATGGTTCTTCAAGACATTTAGGTAGCTCATTTATCATCAACATCCACCACTTACATCCATCATCAATACTCATCCTCTTCCATTATCATCCCTATCAATCCTCATCTATCATCCCCTTAATGTGTCTCCTGCATCATCACAATCCCAGAATGTCTCTCATCTCATTTTATTTAAGAAAACAAAGATAACTATCTCTCCAATTTTAACCCTCATTCTACCTTATTTTCACTACCTCTAATGCCATGTCCTACACCATCCTCTCCAACCTTTCACACCTCTCCATCCTCTTACTTTTAAACCCTAACTTAGTAACCCTACCTTAGTGAACCCCAAACTATCAAACCCCAAAGTACCTACTTCTTATTATTAACTCTAATCTCGTCTCACGCCACCATTTACGTCTATGTTTATCCTCTCATCCTATTCGCTCTATAACGATCCACTACCGCTATTATACTCATCCCATCTTCTTAAATTACTACCATTTCTATCATGATTACTATCTTCGCCCATTAACTACCTTGTACGCTATATGTTGTTGTTATCACCTTCTCGAATTCACCTGATAGAGATAGCTCTTTTCCTAATGTTCATTCAGTGTGGAGACAACCCTTTCTCATCACTAACTAATTAAATTATTTTATGTGTAAAGGTTTTAAAAATTTATTGATTAAACTCAATTTTACGACGACTTGATTCTACCCATAATTTTGAGTTTATCACTCACCCTTCAACTTCTATTTAATTCTCACCCATAATTTTGAGATTATCAATCTATGTACTTATTGGGAATATGCATCTCGCCTTGAGGCAGACATCACCTTTCTCTTCTTGTTGGTCCTACCAATGAAGAGAACATGGGGTTTGTCCTTTTGAAGGTTACCCTCATCACTAATAAGAATGTTAAGCAGCTCTAGAAGAGTCATCCGAATTTTGTTCATGTTAAAGTTAACAATGAACTGGGTGAATAAATCAGGTCAGGATTGGAGAATGAGGTCAGTGATCATCTCAACGCAGAGTTCAACTCCCAGCACTGGCAACCTTTTTATCCACTCAATCATCTTTAGTACATGAATTTGTTCAAAAGACAATTAGATCATGTGAGTCCTGAATAGGCTCTTCGATATCTCATATCTCTGAGTCCTACTCTGTTCCGCAAATAACTCCATCAAATGGAGTAGCATTGGCCTTGGCTCCATATCTTCATGTTGCCTCTACAACTCATTGCATATCGAAGCTAGCATGTAGCATTGGACCGTAGTGGAGTCATCTTTTCACTTTTGATATTCCATAATCTCCCCTTCAGTTCCATCCAATGCAAGCTCTCCCGGGCCATCATTCTCAAGGACGGAGTCTATGTGCTCAGACTTAATGAGGATCTTTAAGTTTCTAATCCAATCAGTAAAGTTCCTGAACCATTCTTGTTCTATAGGAGTGTGGGAGAGACAGTTTAAGGGTGATCAAGACTCTTGGAGAAAGAGCACCACTTGCCCCTAGGAGAAGTGACAACAAGGTTCATGTGATTTCGAGAAAGTTTGATTTGAATTTTCTCAATTTTTTCTCTAATTAATGTTTAATGGATAGCCTAGACTTCAAGATTTCCAGTGCATCAAACAACACAGAAAAATTCCTCTTGAAGCAAAAGATACAGCATTTTCAGTCTACTACCCGTTGTTAAACAACATTGAAAAATTCCTCTTGAAGCAAAAGATACAGTGATGGCGGACGTCGTCAAGACGACGTCCGTTCGTCATCGAGAGTAGCAGCTCGGTATCAAATCTGGATCTCAATCGGATGACGACGCTCAGTGTCGTCCGAGCAATGCTAACGGGCAGGTATAAATGATGACGTGAATGCGACAAATCCTACTGTCGTACGTGCGTGCGCCAAAGTGCGGTGTTGCCGTTCCAGAGATTGACAGAGTCGTATCTAGTGAGGTCAAACGGACCTCCTGAACCTCACCCAAGAGGGTCGAGGGCGAGTGCATCGCCGAACGGGGAGACCTCGCTAAAGTGCTCACACGCGTCGGGCGAACCCGACTCGTACTGGGTAGGTAAGACTCTCATAGTGATAATCATCGTTTTCTCAACCTGTCTCACTCTCACCTATCTAACCCGAGCGCGGAGGAGGCAATACGAAAGAGCACTGAAGAAAGTAAGAGACGTAAAGGGCAGGGTGAAGGGGTACCTGCGTCACGCTGGCGACGGATATTTCGTACTAGCTAGATCCGGAGAAAACAGCGAGGCCGGTGGCGTTGACGTCGGACTGATGCAGGAGCGAAGGGAGGCGCGGACGTGGGCGGGTGATGGTGTTGACCACATAGACAGAGTGCAGGCGACCGGTACAGGCGTGGCGCAGTCCAGGGGTCAGCCGCGGGAGCAGTGGGTGATACAGCCCGGACGTAAAAAGGCGAAGGAGCATGGCGAGTGCAGAGAGGTGCCCTCTGCGCAACAGGGCGCACACGCGACGCAGGCACGCGGGTGCTTGTGTGACGCCGGGCGTAGGCGCTGGGCGGTGCTTGCGTGGACGCCTGTGCGACGGCGGGCGCTGGCGCTGGACGGCGCTCGCGCGAGTGCGCCTCGGCGGGGCAGTCGGACGTCGCAACGCCCTGCGTGGGATTGGCCGCATCTGGTTGCTGATGCGCGAGGCCTGCGCAGGGTCAACCCTCACGGGCACCGGGACAGGGGACGATCGTAGCCGATCACGGGCGTGGGCACGACCCGCAGGCGGGGCCCCGGGCTGCGATGGTGGACGTCGCGAGCGCGCACGAGGCGGCAACCCATTTGCACAGGCAGTCAGAGATCGCGATTGCTGGGCGGGGCTGAGGCCGATGATTGGCGGCGTGCGTAGGCAAAAACAACGTCGGAAGAGGCGGCAGCGTTGGTGATGACGGCGGGGCGATGGACGGCAACGGCGTGGCGGCGGGCGGCGTTAGCGGTGCGGCGGTGCTCAGGCGGGAGGGCGGCGGCCGGCGGAGTCCTCTGCTCCCTCTCTTCTCTTCTCTTCCCTCCTCTTCCTCTCCTTCTTCTTCCTCTTCTTCTTTCTTCTTCTTCTTCTTCCTTCTCCTCTCACGACCTGACTCTTCAACTTCCAACGTTATAATTCAAAGAAATTTCAAGAGTGTTTAGCGGGGGTGCCCTCCCCTCCCTTTTATAGGAGAGAAGAAAATGGGCCCCCTTAACAACAAAAGGGAAAAAGAAAAGGGAAGAAAATAAAGGGGTTTGTAAGGCCCACTAAGGTAGGTGGGAGGGGAAGGTATTCTCATATGGGTTCTTCCCCTCACTACAATGACAAAATGAAGGACGGAAAGCGATGAAAGAAAATAAGGAACGAGTAAGTAGGATGATCCGAAGATGAAGATGGCACGTCGTCATGCCGAGTATCTGAACCCGGGGTCGCGTGTCGATGCAACGGCTCGTCGTGTCGGCTGGACACGTGTCGATGGCGGGCTCGATGATGGTGCTGGCTCCTCGCGTGACGACTCCGCGGTGTCTGACAGTGCCACGCCATCATACAGTGTTTTCAGTCTACTACCCGTCATCAAACAACATTGAAAAATTCCTCTTGAAGCAAAAGGTATAGTGTTTTCAGTCTACTACGCGCCACCAGAGCACCGCCAAAAATTGCAGCCGAATATTTTCTTTTATCTTAAAACTTATTTCTTGCCCTAAAAATCTCCAAAAATTTTCAAAAAAATGCCTTTAATTATTATAATTTATCTGGAACAAAAAAGATATGTGTTTTTACGTTTATTTAAAATAGTTTTGACTAGTTTTCATTTATTTTATTCATTTTTCTATTTATAAAATACTTTAAGATGCATAAAATAATTTAAATCACCTAACAGATTTATTTTTAAAATATATTTGAAATGCAATTAGTCTCTCATTATCTGCTTCTTGTGGATTCGGCCCTTAACGTATTTTAAGGAAAATTTTATAAATATTGTAGCAGAAATCAGATCCATAAAACAACTTATTCTACCCCAATTCTGTTTTATCATACCACTAGTCTACAACCATCAACCCATTACAAACATCTATTTATACACTTATGTGAGTGTCGGGCCAAGTCATTAAAATGTCATCATTGATAATGTGAGTAGATTAAACATAATCTTGCAAGACATGGTCAAGATGATGCAATACCCCTTCCAGATTGAGCATATATATAAACATAATCTTGCAATACCCCTTCAGGACATGATCAAGCGCCCGCCATCCTACCAGATTGAGCATATAAATTCTTAAGTTATATATGTTAAGCACTTGAGTTTGTTAAATTTTTAGATGATGTATTGTTGGATGTCCTCCCATAAAATTAAGCAGCACGCTCTTAAACTGCCCATAGCTTTGCGATATTAAATCCACTCTACCAGTTGGAGCAACAAATGAACCTTTGAGCAAGGCGATAAGAAGGTAATCATAAAACATTTTCAACCTGTTAGTTTAGGTGGCTAAGGAATAACCTAAGGGGGGGTTGAATTAGGTTCTCTATTTATATTTTATTTTTATTTTAATTAGCCAAGGAATTTTCTACTTAAGAAATGAGGTAGGGGAAATGGGAGACAGTTATTTTTTTTAGAAAGCTTAGGCTAATCCTTAATGATGTTCAGGGGTATCCGTCCCAAGGTGATGATGTGACCTAACCAAGTTTGTGTGAATGCCCCCCAAGAAAAATCACTTGGAAATAGGGCTGAACAAGGATACCAAGAAAAAAGAAAAAGTCAATGAAGCTTTGTCGTCCTCAACCCTTAAAGGCTTCCACGGAATGACGTTGCTTAATCTACTTCAACTTAGCCCTCAAAGACTTCTTCTTATGGCCCACAAAGCCTTAACCTGAGTGATCACAAAGATCTGGCAATAATAGTATATTTCTGAATAATCTATTCTCCTCAACAGCACTTAGTATTGATGGCTACTCAAAATAGTATTCAAGACAATGATCAATTTTAAGTATTTCAACAAGAAAATTTTTATGTCAAAATTTTATTAATTGAGAGATAAATATTCATAAATATAACTATGACTTCCATTCAGTAATACCTCCTTGTTTTTGGTCGTTCTTTCTTCAGTCTTTTTCTCCTCCACGTTTTTCTTTGAATAAAATTCTTGATTTGCATTTGACCTTTGATGCTTAAAATTCCAATACATTTTTCAATCCTTCACCAAACGCAATGATTCTACCTGAAACGGTTTTGTAACCATTTTGCACAAATGTTATCTCACACAAAGTATTCAATAATAAATCAGAGAAATCTCCAGAGATCAATCTTTCAACATCCTTTGTTTACCGCTCGATTTCTCCGTGTCCAACTTCAAACCGCTGAACTCTTTCCAAACTCAACCAAATGATGCGATTCAAGTTTCGTTGGTTGTGTATGGATGTTAGAAACAATTCATAACAAAAGGTCAAAATCAGTATAAAAAATATGCTAAAAATTATAAACTCATCACAGGGTCAAGGATGTGCGAAGTTCGGATCCCAGCCTTCTTTTCTTTGCATCTTGAAATACCCTGCACCAAAAATCACGATTCTAAGTTTTATGGACTTGGACTGATGTTAACAACAAATGATCTCTCCAAAGAATGCTCAAAAACTACTTGAAAATTTCTCCAGGTCTTGAAAGATCTCTCTAGTTTTTGGACTGTGATTTTCAAAGGGCAAGGCGAAAGAGATTTGAAATTAGGATTAAAAATTGCATATATATACTTGGAAATCCAAAAGAGCATAATGGTAATCTGTCAAAAGTCCAACAATCATATTCATTGATTATGATTAAGCAATATAAAATAATAATCATTTTAATTTTAATTTTTTACATTTACAATTTTGTCATCTTTTCAAAATACATTTCAAGAGTTAAGAGCAAAAACTAGTCATTATGCTAAGGACTTGAGATTTAAAATAATAATAAACTTTTAGATATGTTTAGCACATCATTTAAATAAAGATATCACCATTGGATAATAGTATCTTGATGTAATTAATTTTCATTAAATCATCAATAAGTTCAGGTTTAAATACTTGAAGGTAGTAATTAAGATTCTGAACAAGTTATTCAAAAAATCAAATGTAGACAAATTCACACAAATATCTGAATAGTGGTAAAAACTATGTTTATCTTCATGTCATAAAATTTACAAGTCCTAAATACACGGTTTGACTTGTTTAGTGTATGGTCAAACTAAGTAACCTTTTAATATATCTAAGGCTCTTATTTTATCTTCACATACAATCAATCAACTACTTGACTGAGGGCCTATTGTGCTTTGATCACAACCCATATTGAGGCATGCATCACTTTAAACATTCATCAAAATACACATCAAAGCATTGTGCTAATAATACTCTTAAAGCTTAATCTTTTCAACCCAAGAAAAGAATGTTGAGTTCTACTCCAGCTGTATGTTTGAAATTAAAATTCATGTTCTAACATACTATACTAAACGACGTCTGCACAGAATCAGTGCCCCTCTTCTTGGTATGATCTCATTTGTCATGAACCCCTACATTTTCAAGGTTCAGTTTGTGTTTACAAAAGTGCACTAGGATGAGATCACTTATGTTCTTCAACATCTGTGAAACATTCACCATAGTATTGATCTTCACCCCAAAACCTCTTTCCCCAACATGGCCCACGGTAGATTGGCAGCATCAAAGCATCAAGTAATATGGAGGTGGGTTCAAGAGCTCCTCAAACAGTATTTCATACTGGAAAGTCTTAGTCCTTGTGATATCCCCACTTTATTGGCGCCTAAGAAGGATATCAGTTCGTGCTTCTATATTGACTGTCACGCCACTAACAAAGTTATGGTGAAATATTTGTTCCTACTTCCTCAATTTAGTGACATTATTGATATGATGACAGGGGATCAGATATTCTACAAAATTTACTTGCGAAATACCTATCATGAAGTCTGCATATGCCTAAGGGATGAGTGGAAGATGGCTTTCAAAACAAATGGTGGACTATACGAATGCTTGGTGGTACCTTTGGACTCTCTAATAGCCTTCTAGATTCATGCAAATTATGACTCATGCCTTTAGATAATGCTTGGCCCAAATCATAATGATTTATTTTGATGAGATACTAACATACAGGCCGTCAGCTGGTACCACGTGAAACATCTCTGAACAACTAGTTATGTCCTTTTAGATAATAGTCTCTATATTAATCTTAAAAAATTGCAATTTATTTTAGAGTAAGGTGTTATTCCTGTTGGGTTCAATGCCTTGGTTCGTCCATGAAAAACACATTTCCATGGACGCAGAAGCTTGTTGATCTATTCATAATCGATCTTTAAGATGAAACATCAAATGTACCTTTTGGTTAACTCAATACACTCTTGACCTTGTCTCTCCTAGATTATTCTGAAGCCATTCATACATCCAGCCTCTAGAAGTGTCCATGCGATTACTCGACGCTTGGATCTCCACATCTTCTTCAACTCTTCTTAAAAATCTAGAAGATCTTCTCATCATGAGGACACTCTACTGGGATGAGTGGAGAAGAGAGTGGAGAAAGGGAGGGCCTCTTAATCAGGCCTCTTTCTCTCTTTATATTTCATTTAAGGTATTTTTCAAAAAACCAACAAAGTAAAATATATCCATCAATGCCCTTATAACCTTGTGTGTGTGACCCTCTAGGACCATGTATCATTCTAGTTAATAACTTTAGTGAAAAAATAACATTTATTGACAAACCTTATTAATTAACTATATTAACATAGAAATTAATTAAATAAGAATCAATTTAACCCAATCGATAGGTAAAGTTTCCAGCTCAAAGGGTGCCAAACTACACCTCATGCTCTAGAAGATACCAAGTAGTTTCAAACTCTCTCACAGAACTTTTACAATCATTGGTTACTGTATATGTATAATCCATCATCCGCGCGAGACTCTAACACTTTAGGGTATGGTTTATCGTCAAAACCTAATTCATCATTCGATTAGTACTGATGTGTAATGGGGATCATTGCAAAATGCCTTCTCCAATATCCTCACTACCTTGGCCAGGGATTTTTCTGCATCATCTTGCTTGAGTCAATCTCCTCTTATACCGAGGTCGGATAATCCGCCTTGACCACTCAATCATCTCCGTAAACTTCTTACTACATCTGATCTATAACTTATTTGAATCCCATGATTAGAGGCTCTTAAGTCATAGTCAAAACATAGTCGTTCACTCACGAGATGTCCTTGTGTCTCCAGTCAGTGGATCACTTATACAACGGTGACTTGAACCACCATGATTGACGTTAAGGTATAACATGATTCAAGGATTCGTACGGATCAATTCAGTGAACTTTTTCTCCAAAGAGCGCCCACTATTTGTACTTAGTGTCGTCACAATAATAGCCACAAGATCAGCTATATTTATCATATGAGTGGGATCAGCTAGTGTTATCCTATCCAGATAATTTGATGTTCGTCTTGACTATCCCTTGAATACGAATATTTGGAATACATGTTTAAAGACTAGTGATCATTGTATTATGATCTCATCATAATTCACTAAGTCATCGCATATGTTCATGGACTTCATTATAAACATCACACGGAATAATAGTGAACACAAAAAGATATTCAATGAACTTAAATAAACATGGAAGTGTAATTGGCTTGACGACCACTTACTATCCATCAATTCCTTGGGTTCATAATGACATTAACAGGAATTGCCATTGACCATAGAAAAGTAAGTGCCACTATAGAATGGTCAACACCTCAAACCATTCACGACACCTAAGCTTCCATGGGCTTCCTAAGTTCGATCAACATTTCATCAACAATTTCAGAACTGTCATGACGCTAGTTAAAAATTACCTTTCGAATGGCAAGTTTTGTTGGACCAAAGCTGCTCATGTGGCTTTTGGGAAAATTAAAACCTCGATGGATATTTTTTCCTATTCTTTGGCTTCTACATTTTGATGTATGTAACACTTCAGGTAGTAGTCCTCAAAGAAAAGGCGGTCAATAGGTCTCTTTTCATAGGGAGAAGCTTAACGACTCTTCACAAATGTACTCCACATATTAGGGAGAAGGAATTACATGTCGTGGTCCACATCTTAAAACATTGGTGGCATTATCCTATATCTCGTGAGTTGTTTTGAACTTGGACTACAAGCCACTGAAATATCACAGTTGATAGATATTACGTGGCCGTCATGCCAAATCACACCACTACATTTTATGGGGGGCGAATGGGGTTGTGGGGGGCGGCGGGGACAACCGGAGGAAGCGGGGTAGACTGGGAGAGAGGAGGGACGGTTGGGGTTGTGGGGGGCAGCGGGGACAACCGGAGGAAGCGGGGGAGAGGGGGGGCGGGCAGCAGGGACGGCTGGAGGGGGGGGCAGGCCGCGGGGAGGACGAGAGGAGGCGCGGGCTAGCTGCTAGAGGGTTGGTGGTGGGGGTGACAGGGACGGCCGGAGGAAGCGCGGGCTAGAAGGGGGGGGGCGGGGCAGGGGGGACGGCCGAAGGGGCTAGAGGGGGGGCAGGCAGCGGGGCCGGCCGGAGGAAGCGCGGGCTAGAAGGGAGGGTGGGGCGGCGGGGACGACTGGCGGGGCGTGGGCTCAAAGGAGCGGTGCAGTAGTGGAGACTAGAGAGGATAGGACTCAGAGGACTCAACAGGGGGAGCAGCGGCGGACTTAATAGGGGACAACAGCGGAGAGAAGGGGGGCAGAGGAGGGCTGGAGAGAGGGGGCGGCGGGCGTGGGGGGGCAGGGGGGAAGGACTGGGTGGCCAAAGAAAATCGCGCAACTGCGAAAATCTGCACCGCACCAACCCCTGCGCGGTACGCGGTGCGGTGTGCGAATTTGGCGTGCAGTTCATCGCACAACCACACCGCACAACCGCACGGGTGCAAACCGCTCGCATGGTTTGGACCATCCCTAATGTGATGTGTTATTTTAAATATCAATTAAGAATCAAAATCACTTTCGTATCCACAAAAAAACCTGCTTCCCATAATTGAACCAAGGCAAAGAACTCAACAACCATACCCAGAATCATAATATTTATAACTTGACATTAAAAATGGGTAAAATATCTTCAATTCTTTTATTTTGCTTAAGTTACAAACCAGGCGTTGAGAACCAGGTTGTTGATGCCCTTAGCCAATGGCTCTATGTGCTCACGACCCTAGTGGCTAAGTTTATCATGTTGATCATACTCTTTCTATGTATTAGACTTATCCTAATTTTCTTGTCACTTAAACAACTCTAAGAGGAGAAAAAAGCAAACAGTCGTTTCTTTTAACATCACAAAAGACTTTATTTCAAGAACAACCGCCTATGCACCCCACGTACATATGTGCATGATTTTATCATATTGGGGGGTTCATCTAAGGCTTTTTTATACATGCGGGGCAGGACAAGACCACAGAACCCATTTAAGAATGTTTCTACTGAGAACAGATAGATCAACATAGTAGTTGGTGTTGGGTTCTATGCTTTGGTTCGTCCATGGAAAAACACGTTCCATTGATGCGGAAGCGTGGTCGATCTATTCTCAATCGATCTTTAAAACAAAACATTACAAGTACCTTTTTGGGAACTCGTTCCACCCTTGACTTTGCCGCTCCGAGATTGTTCAGAAGTTGTTCATGCCTCTGACCTCTAGAAGTATCCACGCGATCACTCGGCGCTTGGATCTCCACGTCTTCTTCTTCAAATCTTCTTGAAAATCTAGAAGATCTCCTCACCATGAAGAGATCTTCTAAAGGAGGCGCGGGCTAGCTGCTAGGGGGGGGGGGGGGTGGTGGCGGGGGCGACGGGGACGGCCGGAGGAAGCGCGGGCTAGAAGGGGGGGGCGGGGCAGGGGGGACGGCCGGAGGAACTAGAGGGGGGGCAGGCAGCGGGGCCGGCTGGAGGAAGCGCGGGCTAGAAGGGAGGGCGGGGCGGCGGGGACACCATCGATGTTCGATACCATCATCCCTTATCGGCACCGAACAATCATATTTGGTGTCAACTGTACGACATCCTAGACAACGTCCGACATTAGAGGAAGAGAGAGAGAGAGAGAGAGAGAGAGAGAGGAAGATTGAGAGAGATAGAGAGGAGAGAATGAGATAGAAAGGAGGGAGAGAGAGAGCGAGAGAGGAGAAAGATAGAGAGGGAGAAACTGAAGTGTGGGAAAGGACATTTTGGATCTAAAGAATAGAAAGAAGAGGTAGGGAAAGAACATAGAGGGATAGAGGAAAAAAATGTACATTGAAATCCACACAAAATGGGTACAGAAGGTCATGATTAATAGGAGACGTTCTGTAGATCTCCACACTGTTACACGCGTAACAGGCAACAGCTGTACCAGCCATTGCAATGTTCTTCTTTCTATTTTATGATAGTTTAATTTGTGTTTTTAATTTTTTAGTGGGGTAAGTGTTTGTTATTTATTGGATGTTCATCAAATATTTCCTGATCGGTTAGTTTCCTGCTTGTTTTTGTTTATCTCTTACTTTATGTGAAATTATTTATTCGTTCCTTTACTTATTCGTTCCTTGTTATATGTTCTTCTATTGGTTCACGTTATTTGTTCTCTGTTTGATCCAGATGGACTCTGGATCTGAAGCCTTAATTTGGCCCAGATAGGCTCTGGGCCTGAAGCGGTCTTTTGAGTCCAAGGTCCAAAATGAGATACTGTGAGAGAGAAGAGAAGGAATAAAGAGAGAATGGGGGAGAGAAGGAATAAAGAGAGAATGAGATACTGCGAGAGAGAGAAGAGAGAGACATAGAGAGTGAGAGCGGTAGGAAATGAGAGAGAGAGAGAGGAAGGAGAGAGAGAAAGAGAGTGAGAGGGAGGGAGAGAACGAGAGACTGTGGGAGAGACGAGAGAGAGACATAGAGCCAGAGGGCGGTAGGGAATGAGAGAGAGAGAGAGAAAGAGAGTGAGTGGGAGAGAGAGAATGAGAGACTGCGAACGAGAGGAGAGAGAGACATAGAGAGAGAGAGGGCGGTAGGGAGTGAGAGAGAGAGGAGGGAGAGAGAAAGAGAGTGAGAGGGTGGGAGAGAATGAGAGACAGAGGGAGAGACTGAGAGAGATGAGAACGAGAGGGAGAGAGGAAGAGGGAGGGGTAGAATGAGAGAGAGGAGAACGAGATATAGAGAGGGAGAGACTGAGAGAGAGGGAGAGACGGAAGGAGAGACTGAGAGAGGAAGGAGAACGCGAGAGCGAGAGAGGGAAGGAGAGACTGAGAGAGAGAGAGAGAGGGAAGGAGATACTGAGAGAGAGGGAAGGAGATACTGAAAGATGGAAGAAGAGACTGAGAGAAAGAAAGGGAGGAGAACGGGAGAGAGAGAGAGAGAGAGGAGAGACAGAAAGTGGGAATGAGAGAGAGAGAGAGGAGAACGAGAGAGAGGCAGAGACAGAGAGAGGGAGAGAGGCACAGAGACGCAGAGAGAGAGAGAGAGAGAGAGATAGAGAGATTGAGAGAAAGGGAGAGAGCGAGAGAGCCAGAGAGAGAGGTAGAGATGGAGAGAGAGCCAGAGAGACAGACAGAGAGAGAGGGAGAGAGTGAGAGAGCAACAGAGATAGAGAGAGTGCAGGAGAGAGAGAGCCAGAGGTACAGAGAGACAGAGAGAGAGAGCCAGAGAGGTGAGAGAGAGAGAGAGAGGGCGAGAGCGAGACAGACAGATAGAGAGAGAGATGGAGACAGAGAAAGATAGAGATAGACAGACACAGGGAGAGGGACAGGGAAAGAGCGAGAGAGCAACAGAGATAGAGAGAGTGCAGGAGAGAGAGAGCCAGAGGTACAGAGAGACAGAGAGAGAGAGCCAGAGAGGTGCGAGAGAGAGAGGGCGAGAGCGAGACAGACAGATAGAGAGAGAGAGATGGAGACAGAGAGAAAGATAGAGATAGACAGACACAGGGAGAGGGACAGGGAGAGAGAGAGAGAGAGTTAGAGATAGAGAGAAAGACAGAGACGGAGCGAGACAGACAGAGAGAGAGAAAGGAGGAGAGCAAGAGAGAGAGAACGAGAGGAAGAGAGAGAAAAGGCGAGAGCGAGAAAGAGAGAGGCGAAGGAGAACGAGAGGAAGAGAGAGAAAAGACGAGAGCGAGAAAGAAAGAGGCGAAGGAGAACGAGAGGAAGAGAGAGAAAAGACGAGAGCGAGAAAGAAAGAGGCGAAGGAGAACGAGAGGAAGAGAGAGAAAAGACGAGAGCGAGAAAGAGAGAGAAGGAGAACGAGAGGAAGAGAGAGAAAAAACGAGAGCGAGAAAGAGAGAGGAGAAGGAGAACGAGAGGAAGAGAGAGAAAAGGCGAGAGCGAGAAAGAGAGAGAAAGGAGAATGAAAGAGAGGAAGAGAGAGAAAAGACGAGAGCGAGAAAGAGAGAGGAGAAGGAGAACGAGAGGAAGAGAGAGAAAAAACGAGAACGAGAAAGAGAGAGGAGAAGGAGAACGAGAGGAAGAGAGGAAGAGAGGAAGAGAGGAAGAGAGAGAAAAGACGAGAGCGAGAAAGAGAGAGCAGAAGGAGAACGAGAGGATGAGAGGAGACAACATGATGAAGAAAGAGAGAGAGATAAGAAGAAGAGAAAGAGAGAGAGGAAGATAGATACATAAAGAGAGGAAGAGAGTGATGGAGATAGATAGAGGAAGAGAACGAGAAAGAGGAAAATCGAATGATAGCGAGAGGCAGAGAAAGAAAGAGTGCGAGAGAGAAAGAGAAAGATAGACACAGAGAGAGAGTGGTAGTAGAGTACAGACAAAGAAAGAGAGTGAGAAGATAGAAGGAAAATGAGAACGAGAAAGAGTCGGTGTGTGTGGAGGGAAACGAAGGATCGTTACGGCTGATCAGTGCATAGTAACGTCGTCGGGAAAACAAGTCTCAACCTTCTGCGACTCCTTGCATGGCGATAACTGAAATCTCGATTCCGCTTTACTTTCTCAACCTCTTTTACCTCCTTAAATGTGTTTTAAAGTGTAGAGAGAGATACGA
Organism: Wolffia australiana; assembly: GCF_029677425.1. Lineage (NCBI taxonomy): Eukaryota > Viridiplantae > Streptophyta > Magnoliopsida > Alismatales > Araceae > Wolffia > Wolffia australiana. The sequence continues at coordinate 5,807,931 of NC_135844.1, forward strand.
TTTCCTACTGTAGCTATGTGAAGGGAGATGGCAGGTGACGTGTGGAAGTAAAGGACGAAATCAACGAACCAAATTCAACCCATTCTGGACCGACTCTTCAATTTTCTTTCAATTGGGATTCTCTTTTTATATATATGTAGAGAGAGAGGGAGAGAGAGAGAGAACTGGACTTTAAACTCCACCTAGATAACTCAACTATTTTCGTTGGAACTCTCTATGATATAAGATAGAGGAAGAAGAAAGGCAAAGGCAAAAAGTTTTGGAGACAGATAAAACTGGTGCAAGAAATGAGAAAGAGAGAACAATAAGAGGAAAAAATGAGATAGCCAGATGAAAATATTAAAAGAGAGACAATCATAGAGAAAGAGGAGGAGAAAAAAGAATTATGACAGACGAAGAAACCATCAGATTGGAGACAGAATAAGAAAGGGAACGAGAGAAAAAAAAGCATGGAAACCAGATGGTGAAGGACAAAATAAATGAGAATAGAGAGAGTACGGAGGATAAGAACGAAAAAGAGAACGGGAGTAAGAGAGAAAAGACGGGAGCAAGACAGAGAGAACGAGAGGTAGGGTGTGAAAAGACGAGAGCAAAAAGAGAGAGGAGAGAGAGAGAGAGAGAGAGAGAGAGAGAGAGAGAGAGAGAGAACAAGAGGAAGAGAGAGAGACAACGAGATGAAAGAGAGTGGAAGAAGGGAAAAGGGGAAAGGAAGACAGAGATATACCGTGAGGAAGAGAGGAAAGAAAGGGAATGAGAGAGAGGAAGATAGAGAGATACCAAGAGAAACAGAGATAGAGATAACTAGATGAAGAGAGAGAGAACGAGGAAGAGAAAGAAATGAAAATTGAGAGATGGCGAGTGGCAGAGTGAAACAGCGAGAGGAAGAGAGATAGAGATTAGATGAAATCGAGAGGAAGATAGAGATATCCGTGAGGAGAGAGAGCGAGAGAGAGAGAAATCGCGAGAGGAAGAGAGATAAAGAGATCGGGAGACTGACAGATGACTCTGAGGTAGGACAGGAATAGATCAACCAGAGACCTGTTGATACGGATGGAAGACATTAATTAGACCAGACCCAAGGAAATAAATATGATACAATCGAACGTGCTGGTGAAAACAGATGCGCGGTGGCGGTGCGCAGAAAAGAAAAGCCTTAGTTGAAGGCCAACTCTACATCTCTCAGTAAAAGAATACGCTGAGCTGGATTTCAGTTTCAACCCAGAATAGTACATTCCACCAAAAACGATGTCTCATGCTTTCACTTTCCGGATACGAGTTGATTTCAAAATTTTTAATTATGTATTCATTGCTATACGCCTGACTCATCGGAATATCTGAGTATTTTTAATTATGTATTCTCTTTATGTCGTTGCTAAACAACTTATCGGAATATCTGAGTATCAGTCGTCCGCAATTTATAGCTATGGACTGAAATCGAATGGGTCATGCCAAATTTTCTGGGAGAGAGGATGGTGGGACACAACAGAGAGAGATGAGTATGAGTTGAGAGATATATTTTGAGAGAGCGAGGGAAAAGAGAGGAAGCGAGAAAGAGGGAGAAAGAGAGAGCTAAAGGCATGGAGAGAGAGAGAGACACACACACACACACATGGGCGAGAGAGAGGTGGGTTGGGAGAAAGAAAAAACCTCAGGGTGAGAGAGAGGTAGACGCGGAGATAGATTTATAGATTGGGAGAGAGATCTATAGACAGGAAGCGAGAGAGATAGAGAGATATGGATTGGGAGAAAGAGAGATAGATACAGGAAGGGAGAGAGAGAAATGTCAATATATAAACTGGGAGAAAGAGAGATAGATACAGGAAGGGAGAGAGAGAAATGTGGATATATAAACTGGGAGAAAGAGAGAGATAGAGACAAGGATGGAGAGAGATATAGAGAGTTGAAGACTGGGTGTGATAGAGAAAGAGACGGGGCAAGAGAAAGAGAATCATAGACTGGGAATGATAGAGATAGAGAGAGACAGAAACAGGGATGGAGAGAGAGATAGCTATATAGGTAGAGAGAGAGAGAGAGGGAGAGAGGAGCTGTCCAGATGAGTATGAATCGACATAAAGTCCCGCTGACGGGGAACAGGAGTTTAGAGGAGCCCAGAAGAGGCCCCGCAACGAGAAGAAGCTCCTGGAAAAGGTGTGACGATGCTTCACCGAGACCTTGCGGATAAAAAACTCAAGACCAGAATAACTGCCTCTTTCAACAGTAAAAAAAGAGCTTTTGAGGAATCATACATTTTTTATTAAAATGTAAGCAGGCGCACAGAACGACCGCAGTGAATAAGTTTTAGTCAGAATCCTCTCTCTCTCTCTCCTCCTGAATTTCTTCTTCGCCGGCCCTTCCCCAATTGGATCTCTGAGTGGGATATTTTTCAGAGGGACCGCAAAAACACTGTTCACGGACACTTGCCAAAAAATTCTTAATGGTTGGTTGACTACCAGATAACCCTTCAAGAATGGTCGACTACCTTCGCTCCGTTCATATCGTCTCACCGCCTCTCCATGAATATTATATTAAATGTGTTGAACTTTTGTCGCGTTTAAGTAAAGTTTGTGATTCACAGGCTCGACTGACGGCAACCATCGTAAATTGCAGTCTGAGTAAATCACTTTCTATTCTGTTGTCTCTTTCTCTCCCTCTCTCTCTCTCCCTCTGTGTAAATATCTCTCCCTCTTCCGCTTTCTCCCTGTCGAAGCGCGTCTATGTCTCTCTCTATCGCTTTCTCTCCCAGTCTAAGTGTATACATCACTCTCTTTCGCTTTCTATCTCTGTCTAGTTGTCTATATCTCTCTCTATCGCTTTCTATCTCTGTCTAGTTGTCTATATCTCTCTCTATCTCTTTCTCTCCATGTTCAAGTGTATATGTCTCTCTATCGCTTTCTCTCGCTGTCTTATGTGTCTATATCTCTCTCTATCGCTTTCTCTCTCAGTCTAAGTATCCATACCTCACTATCTCCCTCTACCGCTCCTTGATTATATATATGTATATATATCTCTATCTCTCTTCCTCCCTGCATACATCTCCATGTCCCCGCCTATATATATGTATCTCCCTGTCTATATACCTCTCTCCCTCTCTATATATCTCTATCGTGTCGCCCATAAATTCATAGGGAGATAGGTGGATATATATGGAGTGGGAGCGAGAGAGATAGACAGGGAGTTAAATATATATCTCTTTCTCTCCCTCTATATATCGTCCTACCAATCTCTCTCGCTGACTGATGTCTATATCTCTCTCTCTCTCTCTCTCTCTCTCTCTCTCTCTCTCTATGTATATATATATATGTATAAATACCTGAGAAGAAGAACATTTCGAAATCGGTGAGAACGCTGTTAAGATTTCGATGCTTGCTCTTTACGAGACGATTTTTCCAAAGTGAGTCTTTCTCGTAGAGGTTACATCTTTCGCTTTTTTTTATCATTGCCCGCAAAATATTCCACACACACATGGTGTACCATCATGTAAAATTGTGGCTATAAATCTCAATCGTTGCCTCTTGTATTTTTAGATTTCAGCAATCAATGATTACAATCGCCATCTATTCCCTGTGGCGTCTCGTTTCTCTCTCAACCCATCTATTTCTCTAACATGAATACACGACATATTCATGGCTTATAATTGCATCCGTTTCAATATGGTTTTCTGCGCTGATACAAAAGTCATAGAACTGAAGACGCATTCTACATCTTATCTTTCTGCACCAAACTATAAGACAACATGATGTGTATCTTAAGATAATATTATTACAAATTGGACCATATTAGCTCTGTTTATGCTCGTCAAATCTACCATTTATCCAGAAAGTGGGAACTAAATCATTCTTCTTTATGTGACTTTAAAATTCATTAAGGGGGACGAGCAATCACTGAAAGTCAAATAAAAATATAGCTATGGTAGTCTCCGGAGGGAAAATATGGTAGAGTAATTTCTTGAATATGTATAATTATATATATGTGTGTATATAATTGCACGTTATGTAGTAACCATTTACAGATCCAAGTTAATGTGATTCACTTATCCAAATGAAACGATTAAAACATTTACAAATAAGTATGGTGATTATGATTAAATGTGCCGAGAGTAAGTCTATCTTAATTAGAATGATGGGACAAATGAAGATAGACGAAAGATGATTAAATTCTTAATCTTACTATAAATGAAGGTCATGTCTTTGGGTAATAAGGTTGTTGACTTTTTGCCAGGGGGTCTCATTATCCATAGAAACTGATTGTTATCTCGAGCTGATCCAAAATACCTCCCATCAAGAATGTTCACATTCTCTTATGAAGACACGATGGACTGATGTAGGTTTTACTTTCTTTTGTATTATTTCATCCTTGAAAATCTTCACTAGCACTCTTTAAATTCTAACAAAACAACCCTTGATGTTTTGCCACCTTTTAACTCATTCATGAATAATCTCCATAATTATAAATAACAAAAAAATGTTTATTAATGTCATAATCTTCTTCCTGGGGGGCTCATTCTGCTTACTGTAAATTAACTGGTTAAGAGTGAAAGAAATATCTTTGATTATCTGTCCACATCGTCAATCTACCAAAAAGTAGTCGGTGGCTGGTCATTTTCTTTGGTAGATTTGCAACTCAAAGATCCTCTTCATTCTTCTTCGGGACACTGCTAACCCCTCTGAAGTGAGAAAGATGCTCTCAGTGATGTTTATCGACATGGATAGTGAGAGACAGGTTTAAGAGAAAGAAACCCCACACAAGGATCGAAAGGGTTAGTGAGAGAAGACTTTTTGAAAGAGAAACCCTACGACTCTTTGGTAGATTCGCAACTCAAAGATCATCTTCACCTCCTTTCGGATCACTGTTACGCCCCTCTGATGTGAGAAAGATGCTCCCAGCGACGTTTGTCAACATGGGTAGTGAGATAAAGGTTTAGGAGAGAGAAACCCTACAGAAGGAATCGAAAGAGATAGTGAGAGATAACTTTAAGAGAGAGAAACCCTACAACTCTTTGGTTAGATTCGCAACTCAAAGATCCTCTTCATCCCCTTTCGGATCACTCTTACGCCTTCTGGTGTGAGAAAGATGCTCCAAGCGATGTTTGTCAACATGGGTAGTGAGAGAAAGGTGTATGAGAGAGAAACCCTACACAAGGAATCGCGGACAGCAAACTGAAGAGCCTTTGCCTCGGAAAAGCCGCTGGAAAGGCGCAGATGAGATGCCCTCTGGCCGGCCTGGATTAGGGTTTTGGATGGAAAAGGGAAGGAAAGAAGAGAGAGAAAGTTCGAGTAGAGAGAGAAGGGAGGTCAGAGAGCGATTGCCCGCAGTGGGAGCCATCAGTGTCCCTCTATTCTGTCTGGAGGATTCCAAAAAACACATGCATGGGTACCAAGCGCAGCCAAACTCTGCCACGCCGCAGCTGACTCTAGAGAGAGAAAGTCTGCGAGAGATAGATAGAGAGAGAGAGAGGAAGAGAATCGGACTCTGACATGATAAAACATCTGTCTAGCTAGGCCATAAAACCCCCAGTGGCTGTTTCTCATGCTTTAATCCTGTGTTCCTTGCAAAAACTGGAATAGAGAGAAAGTAGAGACAGAGAGGGACGAGATAGAGGGGTCGATAGAGTAAGAACGCTAGCGAGGTTGCTGTACGAGGCTCTATTCATCATGTCAGTAGTCACATGGGTGCTGCATGGTTTTTCTCCCTAGATCTACTGTAGATGCTTAGGGGTTCATAATCCCTTGGTACTTTCTGGACGTCGTAGTTAAGATAAAAAATGTATGTCCCATGAGCTTCTGCAGGAAAAAAAGTACGAAAGAGCGTGGTTTTGCAGGAAAAATCTGAGGGAGATAAATATGTCCCATTCTTAATTTTTGTGAAGTATTTTTTATTCCAAACAGCCTCAACACATTTTCTACCTGCTAGAAAAAATGATGAAATAAATATCCTAGCAAACGCTAGAGCTTAATCGTTATCCTGCGGGCCATCCTTTTTAAATTAATCAACATATATCTATGTCAAGGACAAAAGTATGTAATGCACAATAACTTAATTTTCAGTAATGTTTGCATATATGCATCTCTGACCTAGATAGAATGAAACCATAGAAGCTCAAGTTGCTGTAATTATATTGTTTGAAATCCATTAATAGTTTCCCACTTTTATTCCATATAGATATCAATTTGCCCATGACTAACAAATTAAAACGATGTGTAAGAAATGTACTTAAGACGACTACGTTTTCTTTTAATGTCTCGAGGCCTTTCATTCTAAACATTATATGCCCCTGATAGATACCAGTAGCTGTGAAGGAAACCAAAATAATGTGAAAATAAGGTCTGAAAAATATTATCCTTCAATTCTCTTTGCAGAAATTAATTTCAATTTTTTGGTTCAATGATTTAAAATATTCTTCGTCATTGTGTCTCAAGACCACTTTTAGGCTATAAAGATTTCTTTGATTCTCCTTTGATAAATACATTATTTAGAGAAAAAACATAAATTTTCAAAATATATATTTGTATCTGATGAATTGCAATGTGTTAATCACTTTCTGTTTAATATTATTAAGATATCACATAGTTCTAATTTTATATATTTATTAAGGTATACAAATATTCTCAAAAAAGTGCATTAGGTATAAATCCCTATAGCCACCTATTTACTATCGCACATCCTCTGTTGCTATAAACGTTGTTTTTAACATTCAAACATCTAGGCACTTTTATTTATAAATCATAAATAATGTTGAATGATTCACATGTCCTTTGTTTATCAAATAATGGCACCATAAAAATTGCATTAGTTTTGAAACATAGAGCCGATGTATTTATTTAAATTGGTACTTTATATTGTATACTATTTTAAAGTTAAACTTACAATATTAATGAAAATCCTTGTGAAATTGGAATTCAAAGTCAAAGAAACTAAACAAAAAGTGTATTAATGTTGATTGTTTAATCTCAACATAGTGGTTCTGCAAACTCTTAGACAAGACTACCTTTTCGGACGAAGCTGACTATTAATTTCTTAGCTGGTGTCATTAGTTTTTCTAAAAGGTGGGGCCTTCATATAACAATAAAGCGGAATTGAACACAAAACAGCCAAAATTCTATACCTGATCAGTAGAACTGTGGATTATTAATTTGGCCCTTTCTCTGGTATGATCATCATCATTAAATATATGCGTACAAGAGTATACTAGTATATTTTTATGTAGTAGTAATGGTAAATATCAGTCCTTTAGTACATACAAGCCCTCTGATTATCTTGTCTTCTGGAAATAATAATTATCTTCAATACATAGATCAATAATGTCTCTCACAATTTTAACTGCAGTGAAGTGTTATTTACCATTCAAACATGACTGATTTGCTTTTGTTTTAGGTATACTAAGGTGATCATGACTGTATATTTCTGGCTATTCAGTCATGTTTGACTAGTTGCAAAGAGAATCATTCTCTTCGCGCCACCACAAAGAGTATCAATCTTTTCCCTTCTGAAAATGTTATTTTCCTCGTCACCACACAATACAATTATTATTAAAACGCAGTAAATTTTAGCCAAGATCATATTACTTAAAAGTCCTAATTGATGCGCTAGGGTTTGGATCTGGGATTTCAAACTATACTCCTTTTTAAACTGTAAGTCATGAGGTTTATTGATTTTTAGAAGCATGGCGAATCACTGAGAAATGCCATCACTAATGGAGTTTCTACTCTCGTATAAGGGAGCAAAGCTTTTGCTTGCAACAAGGGATTTATCTTTAACGTAGTGGTAAGTGAAATCATAGTCATGATGGGTTTTTTCAACTGCGACGAATGATTCCAGAATTACGCCGGAGATACTAGGGGGGACCGTGCAACCAGAAAGTCGATTGCTCTCTCTCTCTCTCTTTCCCTCTCTCTTTCTCTCTCTTTCGCTCGTTCTCTCTCTGTCTCTCTCTCTCTCTCTTTCTCTCTCTCTGTCTTTCTCTCTCTCTCTCGTTCTCTCTCTTTCTCTCTCTCTTTCGCTCTCTCTTTCTCTCTCTCTTTCGCTCTCTCTTTCTCTGTCTCTCTCTCTCTCTCTTTCTCTCTCTCTGTCTTTCTCTCTCTCTCTCGCTCTCTCTCTTTGTCTCTCTCTTTCGCTCTCTCTTTCTCTCTCTCTTTCGCTCTCTCTTTCTCTCTCTCCCTTTCATTCTCTCTTTCTCTCTCTCTTTCGGTCTCTCTTTCTCTCTCTCTTTCTCTGTCTGTCTCTCTCTGTCTCTCTTTCGCTCTTTCTTTCTCTCTCTCGTTCTCTGTCTTTCTGTCTCTCTCTGTCTCTCTCTGTCTCTCTTTCTCTCTCTTTCGCTCTCTCTCTCTCTCTCTCTCTCTCTCTCTCTCTCTCTCTCTCTCCGAAAGAAGAGCATTGCCCTCTTTCCCCGGAACTCAATGTTCCGCAAAACTACATCAAGATACCCATTTAATGCTACCTTCACAACTTGCATAAGCACGCACTGTCTCTCACTCTCTACTCCCCAGTCCCCTCCGTCTCAATTTCTCTTTCTGTCTCTCCCTATCATCTTTCTTTCACGTTTTATCAGTCGCGATGATATCTTCCCCCTTCCTTTGTGCCATTATTGTCCCATCACATCCTTTGATTGGACGTTGGATGGCCAACTGATGATAGGGAGGAAGACATATAAGCGAGAGAGAGGCAGGAAGACAGATTGATAATAGAGAGAGAAAGAGAGTACTCTCACCCTATTGTCTTCTCACTACTGCATAAATACATAGAGGACTTGAAGGGAAAACTCCACCCTGGTCTACCGACTTGATTTCCTTCTACATTGCTTGTCCAGCAAGGTTGGGCCGGAAAGACTCCAAAACAGTACTCGCTTTATAGGTTAACAAAATTGAACTTCCATCTATTTTACTGTCCAGCAAATCATATCCTACAATGATGGACATAGACATGAACGAATAGATAGAAAGGAGATAGGAGATAGTAGGAAGAGATCGATAGATTGGTGGATATATAAGCGCCTAGAGGGATAGACTGATAGATGGACAGATGGACACAGTGGATCATAGATGGACAGATGAATAGATTGATAGGCAGATGGATCGATGGCCATATAGGTAGATTTGTAGATAGACAGATGCGCACAAAGCATGAGATATATAAAGATGGCTAGACTGCTATGAGATCCGGAAAGCTAAATAAAGACTTACTTAGAGATAGGGACAAAGTGAGATATAGAGATCGAGGTGGAGATATGAATGCATTAAGAAAGAGAGAGATATAGAGAGAGAAGAGAGAGGGATAGATGGAGACATAGAGAGAGAGAGGTGGGGGATACCGAGGAAGGAGGTTACCTGCACGGCGGGCATAGTCATTGTCCAAGGAATTCATGGTCTACGGCCGCTGATGCAGACAGTTTGGCACGCTCAGACAATTGAGAAACCCATACAATGGGCGTCGGCAGGGGTCCTCTCCACCGTTCCGCTGTGCCCAATAATGGCAGGAGAGCCCCAGGCCAGAGATACAACCATCTCGTTCCCCACATGGCATCAGAGAAGAGCGAGAAAGTTGAGAGAGAAAGAAGAGAGAAAAACTTTGGGGGTCCCCTTGCCCTTCCCAGCAAGAGTAATTGACTCCGAGTGCCCAGCCCGTGCCAGCCCGGCGTACTGATTTCCACGAGTTGATTGGAGGTGGGTAGAGAGAGAAACATCAAGTTAGAAAGTGGCAGTAGTTTTCGATTTGGTTAACGTGGGATAAGAGATAGAAAGATAGATAGATAGAAAGATAGATAGATAAATAGAGAGAGAGGTGCCACCGGTCACCGCCATTAACTACCCTTTCCATTTGCCATTCATATCTGCCCCCAACATCGTCTCTGAGCTAGAGGGAGAAAGCAGGTGGAGGACGAAACCTGCGTTCAATTTTGTTCGTAAGGTTTAGAGAGAGAACAACTTGCTAGAGTGAGTGACTGAATGAATGCGTAGAGAGATACAGATAGGGAGAGAGAGAGTGGAAGGGCTTTCCCGAACAGAAGCCCCTCGTTCTTTCTAGCATCCGAGATCAGACCCTCCATTTTTGGAGAAAATGGAGGGTGGGGTTTAAATCTGTAGCCCTCACTTTTGGCGCTCCAGTCTAATCAAAGTCTAATGCATGCCCTTCTCTCTCTTTACCAAGTAGAGAGAAAACTACTGTTTTGGAAGATAGCGTGTTACTGTATTTCTTCTTTCGCCCAGTTCTTTCAATCCCACCTCTTCTCTCTCTTAATTTTTTGCCCTATTTTAATAAGTTTCAGGACACCTTCTCTCTCTCTAGTCATAGTACAGCGGTCATAACACAGAGCCGGTGAGAGAGCCAACGCTCCGTCGCTTCTCCCTCTCTCACTAGATCGCTCGTTTCTCTCTCTACCCTTTTTCAGATACTAGGTTTGGGGAAGTGGGCGTAGAAATAGAGGCTGAAGGTCTTATTTTTTTTATAAAATACAACAGCTGCCTGCTAACTCGGCCGAGGTTCTCCTCCCTACGACGCGACGGTGGCTGTCATGCCGGCCGGCAACAGTGGCCACGTCATCTCAAGGCGACTTCTCTCTCTCTTCCCTTAACTCGTTCCCTTCTTGACTTCTTCCGTGGCCATCGAAGAAGAAGAAGATACAGATTTCAACGGAGAAAGAGAGAGAGGAACGGAGAGGAAGCGAGAGAAATAGAGGATCTTTGCGATGGAGAGAGCGATGTGGGATCTAAACCAGGCACCGAGCGACGGCGAGATTGGAGGGGCGCCGGTGACTCGTCAGTTCTTTCCCGTGGGCGGCGGCAACGGCGGGGATAGCGCCGCCGTGGTGGACTCGGCGCCGCCAAGGGCGCACTGGGTGGGGGTGAATTTCTGCCAGAAGCCGGCGGCCGTGGCGGAGGGGGGCCACCAGGTTAAGAAGAGTCGACGGGGGCCTCGCTCCAGGAGCTCTCAGTACCGCGGGGTCACGTTCTATCGGAGAACTGGCCGCTGGGAGTCCCATATCTGGTGAGATCTCTCTCTCTCTCTCTCTCTGTATCTATCTCTCCACCTATCTCTCTCTCCCTCTGGCTCTCTCTTGCTCGCTCTTCTCTGTCTCTCTCTTGTTCGCTCGGTACCTCTCGCTCTATCATCTCCCTCCCTCTTTTCTGTCTCCCTCTCTCTCGTTTGCTCCCTCTCTCCCGCTCTCCTGTCTGTCTGTCTCTCTCTCCTCTGTCTCTCTCTCTTTTGCTTGCTCTCTCTCGCTCTCTGCCTCTCTCCCTCGCTTTTTTCTGTCTCTCTCTATTCCTCGCTGGTTTCTGTCTCTCTGTATCCCTCTCTCGTTTCTGTGTCCCTCTTGCTGGCTTGCTCTCTCTCTCTCTCTCTCACTCGCTCTTTTCTGTGTCTTTCTCGCTCTCGTTCGCTTGCTCCCTCTCGCTCTCTCTGCCTCTCTCTCTCTCTTCCTCGCTCTTATCCGTGTCTCCCTCTCGCTCTCTCTGTCTCTCTCTCTCTGACTCGTTCTTATCTGTGTCTCCCTCGTTCGCTTGCTCCCTCTCGCTCTCTCTGTCTCTCTCTCTCTGACTCGCTCTTTTCTGTGTCTCTCTCGTTCGCTTGCTCCCTCTCGCTCTCTCTGTCTCTCTCTCCCTCCCTCTTTCTGTCTCTCTTGTTCGCTTGCTCTCTCTCTCTCTCTCTCGCACACACTCTCTCTCTCCCTCGTTCTTTTCTGTGTGTCTCTCTCTTCCTCGCACTTTTCTGTTTCTCTCTCTCACTCGCTCTGTCTCCCTATCTATTTCTCTCTCTTTGTCACTCGTTCTCATCTGTCTCTCCCTCTCTTGCTATTTCTATCTCTTTCCCTTTCTCAAACGTTGTTTCTCTCTCCCTCTATCAATCTCGCTATCTATCTATCTATCTATCTCTCTTTCTATCCAGCCCATTTTATAAACGAGAAATCTGTAGAAACTCACCTCGGGTTTATTAATCTTATCATTTTTTGTGTGGGTGTTTCCTGTAGGGATTGCGGGAAGCAGGTTTACCTGGGTATGAACTTCTCACTTTTTCTAGATCAGAAAACTACACACTCGTCATCTTTTACCATCGACTAAGTTTGGATCACCATTCTTCTACTGCATCGCTATCATCATCACCATCATTATCTTCCTCTATAACCCCTATTACTGCTGCAACTTCATCATCATCTTCTTCATCGTTATCATAATCATCCTTGTCTTCTGCAGGTGGATTTGACACAGCCTTAGCGGCCGCCAGGTAACCAAGGAAAACCCAACAATGATGACTTCCTTTCGCGTACAAATTCATCCTCGCTTTTATCAGTAACATCGTTTCTTCTTCACAAAATAGGGCCTACGATCGCGCGGCCATCAAGTTCAGAGGAGTGGAGGCAGACATCAACTTCAACTTGGAGGACTACGACGAGGATTTGAAACAGGTAATCTACAGCCCGTTAATCCCAACCGTTCATGGCCCTCTCTAAACTACGAAATTACCGTTTATCGTGGCAGATGAGAAATCTAACCAAGGAGGAGTTCGTCCACGTGTTACGTCGCCAGAGCACGGGCTTTCCCAGAGGCAGCTCCAAGTTCCGCGGAGTCACTCTCCACAAATGTGGGAGATGGGAAGCTCGAATGGGTCACTTCCTCGGCAAGAAGTAATCTCATCCAAAAAATAAATAACAATCCCTTCCGGTCTTCTTCATTCCTATTATCCGATGTAACTAGAAACCATTTTTTTCTGCAGGTATGTCTATCTGGGTCTGTTCGATTCCGAGATTGAAGCCGCCAGGTGAAGCGCGACGTTCTCCTTCCTATTTCACTTTTTTCTATAACACCTCTCTGTCTCCTATCTATTCGTATATCAGTCTATCTCTCACTCTCTATCTATCTCTCTCTCTCGTAATCTGTGTATCTATCTTTTTCATCAAATCGCTTTTAGGTTCCTTGAACCGATTCACTTTGCTAAGAATTTTTAAATGTGTTGTGATATTACTAAACTTTTTGGCTTGATAGATAGATTCTTTTCCCTGTACTTTTTGGTCGTTACCTATCAATTAGTCTCTTTCTAGCTGTCAATCTATGTCTATATATCTATCCATCTCTTGCTGTAACTCTCTCGCAATCTCCATCTATCTATCCCTTGACGTATATCTCTCTCAACCTCTGTCTATCTATCTATATCTTGCATTATCTTCTCTCTCAATTTCTATCTCTCACTCCGGCTATGTTTCAATCTCTCTGTCTCTCCAGGGCTTACGACATTGCCGCGATCAAGTGCAACGGTAGAGACGCAGTCACTAACTTCGATCCGAGCATCTACGAGAGCGAGCTCAAGGCCGCAGGTAACCCCTCGCGGAATTGAAAATCAAAATAATTATTTTTCTTATTTTTCTTGAAAGTTATCGTGATTTGTAGTTGGAGGGGGGGAGGATGAGCTGGACTTGAGCCTGGGGATTTCTGGGTCTAAGAGGAGTAACCTTGACCTGGGCGAGGACTCCGTAAGCAACGTAGAAGACGATTGGAGGGCTGCTGGGAGGAGCACCAGGGGAAAGGTAACACCCTAAAACAAGACCGACCCAGTTCTTTATTTCGCACCGAAAGCTAAAAATGAGACTCTTTTATTTGATTCTCAGCTGCCCAGCAACAGTGTCGGAGGGGCGCCCGTGCAGGTGAGAGGTCGCCTGGTTCTTATACTTAGCCGATTTGCGGGGTTGGAAAGAACATCCGTTTGGTAAAGACTGCTGTTATTGTTGTTTTAGAGGATTGTTGGTGGGGGTTGGCTGCTGCCAAACTCTCCGGCCGCTGCCGCCGCCGCCGCCGCCGCTTCAGTCACTGCACCGCCGTATTTCGTAGCCGCCGCCGCAGCATCATCAGGATTCTCACCGGAGAGCGTGGGGTGGAGAAGAATGGGCACCACCACTCTCTCGTGAAGACCCACCAACATCTCTCTCTTGCTCTCCTAATCTTCATCTGTCTCACTCTCTCTCTATACGTCGGAAGTCATGGGCGTGTCCATCGGCTGTTTCCCCTTTTGGGTAATGTCAGTCACCATGACATCTCTCTCTCTCTACACGTCCTAAATCACTAGGATCTCTCTCTCTATAGATATATATGTGCACTGTATGTCTAAAGGCCTGCCCATAGGGAATCGGCTATTTTACCCATTTGGGAATGCCAATAGCCATTCTATCTTTAACTATTTATCTATCAATCAATATAGCTATCTATCTATCTATCTATCTATCTATCTCTTTCTCTCTCTCTATCTATCTGTTTCTCTCTATCTATCTCTCTTTCTCTCTATCTTTCTATAAATCTCTTTCTTTGTATCTATCTATCTCTTTCCATCTATCTATCTCTATCTGTCTATCTATCTATCTCTCTCTCTCTCTATCTATCTATATCTATCTGTCTATCTATCTATATCTATCTGTCTATCTATCTGTTTCTATCTGTCTATCTATCCATCTCTTTCTCTCTATCTATCTATCTATCTGTATATCTCTTTCTCTGTATCTATCTATCTCTTTCTATCTACCTATCTCTCTTTCTGTCTATCTATCTCTTTCTATCTATCTATCTATCTATCTATCTCTTTCTATCTATCTCTTTCTCTCTATCTGTCTATCTATCACTCTTTCCTATATCACTATCTGTCTAAACCCTTGCGTCATTGCTGTCTCCATCCGCGGTCCAACCATTTTGGGGAAAGCCCCATCGACAGTGCACCTCCAAGTCAAGCCCCATCGGCTCCAACATTACTCTCTTTCGCACTCTCTAAACTCCTGTGTCAATGCCCATTTCCATCCGCGGTTTACCCATTTCGGGAAGAACCCATGGCATGCTCACCTCCACTATGTCTCTCTCTAGACATCATCAAATGGCTGTCTCCATCGACGGTTTTACTATGTTGGGGACCACTATCGTTATGTCCACCATCTCTCTCTCTACTGAAGCAATCAAACATGGCCTCCAAATCGGCAGTTTTTTTGTCTCGCGCAATACCCATGGACATGCCCACCTACACCATATTTCTCTCTACATCTTCCTTTTTTCCTTCCTCTCTCTCTCTCTCTCAGAATTATTATGCCATCGTTTCTCCATCGCTAGCTTTCTCTTGTTGGACTACACCCATCGCTGTGGCCCGTCTCCATCTCTCTCCCTCTCTCTCTCTCTCTGTCTGTCTCTCTCTTACAGCTGTGTCTGGGGCGTCGCCATCGGCGGTTTCCCCATTTTGGGCAGAGTCCATTGCAAAGCCCATCGCCATGAGAGCAGTCGGTAAGCTCGTAAGAGGCAATCCCCCCCTTGAAAAAGGCAGCAGCTTTGGCTTCTTTGACTGCCAAACTCCCACGTCTTGTCCAATCAGTTCACCCTTCGGGAAGCAGACCCACATATCAGGGAGGTGGTTTAGTGGGGGTAAAAAAAGGGAAAATTGGGCCAAAAAGTTGGAGTTTGAGCCAGAGGAAGATTCTTTCAAATCTAGAAAACCACAGGCCTTTGTACTGATTATTGCCCCCTGATAACTAGCTCTGCCGCCCTGCCACCTCTCTCTCTCCTATCCTTCTGTGGGACATCCCTTAATGGCCGGCTAGGGTTTGGGTAGGTTGTCACTCCGCACCCCACTTTGGCTGGAGAATATTCAAGGACGGTTTCAGCAAATAAGTCAAAGATTGAAAAGACAAGATGTTTCTTGCAGCTTTTAGCCATATTTCTGTTTGGAAGACGTCAGGCAACCATTTTCTTGCATTTGTATTATCTCAGTATCTCAAGCTTAGATCTTGATTGGATGTTTCTTTGTTTGTCAAGGAACTGTTCATGAAATAGTCCCCTTCCCGCAGAGTTTTACATGAGAAATGGTTGGGTTAAAGTCCTTTGGTTATGGCGTGGATTCTCTATCGAAATTACATTATTATTTGTAAATACTTTACTTCATTAAATCATTCATGTGAATAAAATAAATATAAAGATGAAATGTCTTACAAATAGGGAACAGCACGCCTGGGACGTGACGGGACGAGCGACGGTCCCTGACGCATGATAACGTGACAAAAGTTTCGTCACGTCACCTTCCCGTCATACATCCAAGGATTTTGGAAAAATTCATCACGTTCGCATCACCATCATGGTTTGCGGCATCCCTGTCACTAAACAGCACCACTGACGCATGTGACATGAAAAACGACTGTGCGGAGGAGAGGGAATATCTCCAAATATCTTTGGACTGCATCTGTTTGCGCACGTGAATTAATGCAGGGACTTTGCTGCAAAATGATAAAGAAATCGAGTTGGCGACACCACGTGGCGAAATCTCGGCCGTCGAAAAGCTTAAATCTTATGATTTTAAAGCTTTTTTAGTCATTTTTAACTATCCGTCAAGGCCGTCATCTGTGATGGCCTTCCCATCACGTCACTCGCCCAAGGCCCTCCGTCACTGTCATGGCCAGTTCGTCATCCGTCACCGTCACCATCACGGGCCCCTAATTTCGTCACCGCCACCGTCACGTCTTCGTCATGTTGCTGTCACTGTGACGTGTGACATGACGGATGACGGTTGCCATTCCCTGCTTACAAAGCACAACTTATCTGGCGGAGTTGGTGAATGGAAGCCAATTTTTGTTTCATTAGCGCCATATTTCATTTCATTCATGAGCTGAAGGATTATTTTTTATGTGTATTATTACAAGTTAATTCCATGTGAAATATGATAAGAACCTTTGAAAGGGGAACTCCTCGCTGTGTCTTGTTGTTCTGTAAAGTTTCAGATGATGATGAGATGAATTCTGCTACTAAAGGTCTAGACAACTTTCCCCATTTGCAAATCAATACTTTCTTCAGCTTTCGTTCTTCAAGTCTGTCAAATAAACCTATCAGAAAGATATTCATTCTGCATTCATAATCTACAAAATACAATTCCAATAAAATATGTCAATTTTTGTAAAAAATCAATAATGACCGAGAACCTCTCACTGCCCAGGATTTATATGCAAGAGAACTGAACCAGTTATCTCAGAAATTTTAACTCTCTTTGGTCTTGTCTCTGGAATATATGGCCTTTTTAGAAGCTTACGTTGAGCAAGAGAAGATAAAATTGAATTAGAATAGTTATAGGCTTGAAAAACCAAAAAAATCATTTAGCTTGTTCCTCTTTCTTGTCAGGCTATATATTTTAATGCCACAAGAAACATCGTCAGTGGTATATATTTTCAATATTGTGTTCTTTTTTGGGGTTCATTGCTAAGTCTTTTGTGGAAACAATAAAGATTATGTAACTATAGTGAAGTAAAAAGTTGGGAAATGCTCATTTTAGTCTTGTATGACTGCTGAAAGTGATGTCATAAAATATTTCTGTGATTAGCAATTTTATGCTTATAACTTAATACTAGAAAAACAATAACGTGGTAGACACATATTAAGTCAAACATTTTGTCAATCCTTGGTTAGAATTTTAAGTAAAAGCTATATCAGAGGCAATGGAATATTACAAATCACTAGGAATTAAAAATCAATAGCCTGAATCATGTCAGCCTGCTTCAAGCATGTGTTACCATCCTTGCATGTCAAAATGTTAACTTAAGACAAAAGTCAAAATTAGGGATCATAAGTCAATCGCTCAAAGAATGACAGATGTTTATGAGGCCCATCCAAACATATTAAAATGTCTATATTTTGATTATTTTGAATTTAAATTGAACATATTGACAACAGAAAATATGTAATGAAGCCTCAAGAATGTAAAATCCAGTTTTTTTTAAAACATGTGTAATAAATGACAGCAATGCTTGAACCAATAGTAATTTTCAAAAAAAATACAGTATGATTTGCACTATCTGGGTAAATGAAAGGTTGAGAATTTAAAATTAAGTAAAATTTACTAGTTTTATTAATTAATTTTGGATGTGTATTTATTTCAAAAAAAGACTGTTTCTATGAGGTAATCCACATATTTTAGAGTAAAATTCTTATTGGAATAAAATGATTACCTGAGCCATGTCTAATGAAGTTTTTAACTCTACCAATTATCTCATAAGGCATGTGTATAATTTTATGAATGAAAGTTTCATTTTGAGATTCCTATAAATTTTAATCGTGTACCTCTTGTATTCATAAGGTTATCTTGAAAATCTATATCATTCGGTTTTGAAGTTTGATGTTATCTGAAGTCCATTACATTATGAAGTTTAGGGGATATTTTAATCATCTCAAAACATGAGATAATGTCCAAATATAGTTTAATAATAACAAGAATTATGTTCTTATACTCTAGTTTTAAGATGGATATATAGAAACTATAATCCAATAAAAGAGGATGACCCTCAATCACGACAAGGTTAAATGATACTATGGACATTAAATCAGGTGATTTAAGTACTTCAGTGGAATAGACGAGTCTAAGTCTAGCAAATAAAGTCTAATATCATCATACACGTAAAGTAGAAACCTCCATATTTTTAACATTTGGAATTATCTATAGTTTACATTAAGGTGTTGTGTCATCTGAGTATATCTACGTTTTTATTGAGCTAAAGGAATGATTTTTCCAGAGTAAATGGATGGCCTAATGTTGAACCAACCACATCAAGAAATCTTAGTCTATTCCATTTTTCGCAGGTTTCACAAGAGTGCACACAAACCCGAAACTTCCCCTTGAGAGGATTGGGTTTTGTAGCCTCGATTGATGATCTGAAGATGATTTATGCTCCAGAATTAATATGGATTAAAATAGACCTTTAAAACTGAAATTAAAGGCAGCAAAAGTTCATAGAACTTTGCACAGGATCATGTCCAAGATTCTTTTAATCCATCAAATCCTCTTGCCGTAATCAAGATGCTGAAGTGATGCCTTTAACAAATATTGTACACTCAATTATTGGCCAAAAATTGGGCCAAAGCTAAGGCAAACTATGGCAAGAGGCCATAAAATGCTGATGAATAAATTCAGATTCATAAAAGCCTTAAAAGAAGCATTAAAAATGTATTATAGCATATAAACTCAATTTGATTTTCAATTGAACGTAAGAAAAATCTTAAAATATACCAAAAAATTAAAGAAAACTTGGAATAATTCTCTTAAGGATAATTTAATCATATTAAAGCATGATATCGATGATATTTCTGGCCTTGACCAAATCGACTAAGAATTAATTACATATTGTAAGACTAAATGGAAAACTGAAACATATAAAGATAATGGGCGACATCACCTTTCCACTGATAAAATGTATGACTTATTGATAACTTGGTTGAGTCTATTCGAGCTGTTCAGATGTCCAGCATCCATGTCAGCCACATAATCTTTAGAGCTCTTGATCTCTTCCTTGTTTCATCAAACTAATGGTGCAATAAAAATGATAAACTCACTATCTAGTATAAACTGAAGCAACATTTGGATATTCTCAAGAATGACTTGCATGATATGGAAAAATTTAGAGCTCTATTGGAAATTTTCGAAAAGTTATTATGAAAATTTCATAAAGTCCCTAAGCTGGGGAAAATTTTATAAATGCCCACAAACTTAGAGTACATCCACCAATTTCACTAAAATCTTGTGTGATCCTCTAGGCCAATGTATTAGCCTAGTTTAATAACTTTAATGGACCATCATTTTTTACTGGCCATACTTATAAATAAACTACATCTACCTATCGGCTACGTAGCAACCCCCTAGGTAACAGGCTAAACCTTGTGATCCCATTTTCTTAAGTATAAAGAAGTTTGTGCTTCTAAAAATATAACTGGTTACCGTTTATGGAAATATATGTGGCCGACAAACCAATCACATATTTTATAATTCTTCCGTATTCATTTATAAGGTATTCATTATAGTGCACATGTGATGCTTATAATGAAGTCCACGAATACATGATAATGCTTAATAAATTACGATGAGATCATACTACGTCGATCACCAGTCTTTAATCATGTGTTATAAATATTCCTATTCAATGGATACTCGAGAAGGACATCAAAGAATTCAGATACAATAACACCACCTACCCTGAAGATATTAGTGTGGAGACACTAAGGATAGATAGTGAGTGCTCTTTAATGGAAAGAGTTCACAAAATTGATCTGCAAAAATCATTAAATGGTATTATAACAAACTATCAATCAGGTTGATTTAAGTCACATTAGACCTTAAACGTGAGACACAAAAGATATTTTGTGGACGGACATTTGTACTTTGACTATGACATACGAGTCTTGAATCATGGAATTCTAAATGGTCTTAGTTCGGGTGCATCAAGAAGTTCATGGAGACAATTGAGTGGTCAAGACGGGATCATCTACCCTTTGTATAAGAGGAGACAGGTCATGGAAGATGATGCGATGAAGTCCTTGGCCAAGGTAGTAAAATATCAAAGAAGAGTTCACAGATGATTTCTGAAGGCATTAGTACTAACTCAGATGATCGACTGAGGTTGGACAGTTGACAATGTTTTATGAGCATCAAGTGGATGCAGGACTATATGTACACAATAACTGATAATGACCATGTTTTATAAGTTAGTCGATAGACACTTCTCTATATGTTTAGTGGACAAGGTTTATTAGCTTGGGACCCCACGGATTGGAGAATCAACCTACCAATTGGATTAAATTCATCTAATAAGAATGAAGATTAAGCTTTAAGGGTATTTTTAGCACAATGCTTTGATGTGTGTTTTGATGAATGTTCAAAGTGATGCATGCCACAATATGGGTTGTGATCAAAGCACAATAGGCCCTCAATCAAGTAGTTGACTGATTGTATGTGAAGATAAAATAAGAGACTTAGATATATTAAAAAGTTAGTTTGACCATACACTGGACAAGTCAAATGGTATATTTAAGACTGTAACTTTATGACATGAAGATAAACGTAGTTTTTACCACTGTTCAGGTATTTGTGTGAATTTATTTTCATTTGATTTGTTGAATAACTTGTTCAAAATCTTAATTACTACCTTCGAGTATTTAAATCTGAATTTATTGATGATCTCATGAAAATTAATTACATCAAGATACTATTATCTAATGGTGATATCTTTATTTAAATTTTGTTTTAAACATATCTAAAACTTTGATATTATTTTAAATCTGAAGTTCTTAGCATAACGGCTAGTTTTTGTTCTTAACTCTTGAAATGTATTTTGAATAGATGACAAAATTGGAAATGTAAAAAATTGAAATTAAAATGATTATTATTTTATATTGCTTAATCATAATCAATGAATATGATTGTTGGAATTTTGAGAGATTGCCAATATGCCCTTTTGGATTTCCAAGTCCATATATACAGTTTTGAGCCCTATTTCAAAATCCCCTTCTCCTTGCCCTTTGAAAATTACAGTCCAAAAGCTAGAGAGATCTCTCAAGTCCTAGAGCAATTTTCAAGCATTGTTTTAGCATTCTTTGGAGAGATCATTTGCTTCTAATATCAATCCAAGTCCGTAGAACATGGAATCATGGTTGTTGGTGCAGGGTATTTCAAGATTCAAATAAAAAAAGGCTAGATCCGAGCTTCGCACATCCTTGACCATCGATACGTTTATAATTTTGTAGCATATTTTTAATACTGATTTTGAGGTTTTTTTAAACATATTCATTGTTGCTAACATCCATACAAAACCAAAGAAATTTGAATCACATCATTTGTGATGTAATACAATCGGCCGGGATCGATCGGCTCGTATTACGCCACAAGAATTTGATGAATAATTTCGTGAATGATATGAATATATGACGATGAAGAAAACGTCGAATGAGCAAGACTCGGTCGTTTACAAACAGGGAAGTAGACCTCGCCGATCAAGGGGAAGATATTGACCCTAGATCAAACTCCCAATGACCCTCTTGACCGACTAGACAACTACGAGGTAAGGGGCGTGTGACGGCCCTAAGATGTTCGGTGTTCAAATCAACGAATATCCTTTCAACCACAAAAATAAGATCCTATCTCTCGACGAATGTGGCTAACCCTAACCGTAGATTATATTGAAAGAGGGCAGCGGACGAGATAGGGGAAGACGACACTGAAGGCAGTAATAATACTGGGAATGACGGAGGGGAGACGAGAGGGTACCTTGTATGTTGATAGTCCATGGCGTGGGAAATAGTGTCTCGACGTAGTCAAAGGCGATGGGAGATTCCGCGTGGATGAGGCACAACAAGGGCGGAGGATGGGGTTCTTGGCTTTTAATCACCCCAAGAATGCCTCTGGATGGTGGCTCGTGTCGATTCTTGAATTTCTTGCGCAGTAGTTGATCAGGAACGCCAAGAAGGTGACGATTTCTTGAAGCTTTGATCGTTCTTGAGCGGTAGTAGATGAAGAATGCCAAGAAGGTGGTGGTTTCTTGAAACCTTGGGGTTCTTGAGCGGTAGTTGACCAAGAACGCCAAGAGGGGGGCGGTTTCTTGAAATCTTGGTGGTTCTTGGTGGATGGCGATGGCGGCGGTGGACGATGGCGGCGGCGGGGACTATAGCCTCCTAGAAGAGGGTTCTTGAAAATAACCACCCAAGAAGTCTGTGATAGAGGGGTGTTTCTTGATCTTCTTGGATGGATCTTGGAGGAGGTCGATGGTGGCGGCGGACGACGGCGGCGGCGGGGATGATAACCTCCAAGAAGAGGTTTCTTGGACGTTTCTTGGGGGCTAACAACCCAAGATTCCCAAGGAGAGGGCGTTCTTGGAGGAGGTTGGTGAAATCTTGGGGAAGAACAATGGCGACGTGTACCCGGAGTGATCTCGACGGTGACGGTTGACGATGTTTCTCCCTTTGTGACGCTTTCTTGAATCCTTGAGACCCTTCGGAATGATCTCGACGGAGGGCTTCTTGGCTTCAAGAAGGGAGGAATTCTTGAATCTTTTAGCTTCTTCGGAGTGATCTCGACGAAGACGTTGAACGCGTTCCCACGGATTGGTCTCGACGTGCGGGACGCGGGCTCTACTCCACGGAGTGGTCTCGACGTGGGCGGGAATAGCCAATTCCCTCTACTCTACTCACTACGATAGGTGGAGACAAGAGTTGTAAAAATTCTTTCAACAAATGACTCAAATGTTCCTTGGGCATGCTATCCCCTTATATAGTGAGGATAGGTGCCAAGTGAACGTGGGGAGAGGACGAACCATCGCGAGACGTGGTTCGGCCTCTCCTTACAATTTGAAAATAAAACTGAAATTTCAAAAGTAAAAGATAAAAGGCGAGGCCCAACATTGGCCCAGTCCATGAAATCCAAAGACACAAGCAAAACTTAAACAAACACAAGGGAAGATAGAGATGCTTACGCGGGGTACTTGAACCCCGGGTGGCGAGCGTTGACGCGAGCTGCTCGGCGTGGCTGATGTCGTCCCGTCGTGTCGTCTCCAGGATGGTCCTGCATCAATTTGGTTTAGTTTGGAAAAAGTTACAGGGGTCTGAAGTTGGACACAGAGGAATTGAGCGGTAAACAAAGGATGGTTAAATATTGATCTATGGAGATTTTTCTGATTTGTTTTTGAATACTTTGTGTGAGATAACAGTCATGGAAAATTGTGTTACCAGACTGTTACAGGGGGAATCATTGCATTTGGTGCAGGATTGAAAAATATATTGGAATTTTGAGCATCAAAGTTCAAACACAAATCGAGAATTTTATCCAAAAAAATGTGGAGGAAAAGAACGACCACAAACAAGGAGGTCTTACTTAAGGAAGTCATAGTTATATTTATGAATCTTTATCTCTGATTTAGTAAAATTTGACATAAATTTTTTCTTGTTGAAATACTTAAAATTGATCATTGTCTTGAATACTATTTTGAGTAGCCACTTATACTAAGTGCTGGTGAGGAGAATACATTATTCAGAAATATACTGTTATTGCTAGATCTTTGTGATCACTCAGGTTAAGGATTTGGGGGCCATAAGAAGAAGGCTCTAGGGGCAAAGTTGAAGTAGATTAAGCAGCATCATTCCATGGAAGCCTTTGAGGGTCAAGGTTGACAAAGCTTCATCGACATTCTCTTTTTTCTTGGTATCCTTGTTCAGCCCTATTTCCAAGTGATTTTCTTGGGGGGCATTCACACAAACTTGGTTGGGCCACATCATCACCTCGGGACAAATACCTCCGAACAACATTAAGGATTAGCATAAGCTGTCTAAAAAAAATTACGTCTCCCATTTCCTCTACCTCATTTCTCAAGTATAAAAATCCTAGGCAAATAAAAATTAAAATGAAATATAAATAGAGATCTTAAGTCACTCCCCCTCTTAGGTTATTCCTTGGCCACCTAAAATAACAAGGAATTAATCTATTTGATGATATATTTAATTAATTTGGAAGACCAATAAAAGTTATTAGGCTGTTTGAGTCATTAGCTTGACTAATACATGGGAATAAAGGGCCAAAAATAAATGGTCTTTTAGATGTCAGAAGATATACTTTAAGTTTGGGGGCTTTATGAAAAAATACCCACATATTATAAACAACAATAAGCTGTGAACAAAATTTACCCAATGCAGAATTATTCAAGGGCCTTCCCCTTCTTTTTCCTTCTTCCTGAAACTCCACTCCGTTCCCAATGTGATGGGGATATCGTAATAAGGACGAAGAAGGTTGGACAAAGCTCGTCAAGGTGGAGGAGGATATTCGATATGTTGAGGATCACATAGAAATGTCTACGGGTTGAACACATGAGCAGTTCCACATGACTCGATCAAGGATCGAAGGACTCGCGAATACGATCCTTGCTGAGATGTATCGCTTCATTTTTTATTGATGTCGTTGCAAATTCCATTATATCTCTTCTGTTGTAGGGAACCACTTTAGTCATCCAGATCAAGGATTTCACAACCCAACAGTCATGTATGTGTATATTTCATTTGTGAAAGATCTTCAAAAGAATCAGGGTATGGTTAATCATAAAAACTTAATTAGTTACTCACTAAAGTAATAATGTATGTAAGAAATCACTAGAGAGTAGCTTCCGTGAAACTCCATTACCCTGGCACGGGATTTAATTTCATTGTTTTTATTCAATCACCTTTTATACTGAAGTAGACAATTCTCTATAGAACACATAGTCCTGCTTGCACATATTTTTTGGAACATCGGAGAAAGCTCAGTTTTCAATCTCATAGTTAGAGGCCCGTAATTCATACTCAAAGCAACATCATTCATCCCAAAATGTCTTAGGTATAAGGGCCACTTACACAACAATGCCATGAGTTAACCTGACTGTTGCTACATGGAAAAAAAATTAGGAATTCATACAAAGCAATTCAACTACCTTTTCCCCCAAAGAGCACCCACTATCTATCCTCATTTTATCCATACTAATGGCTACATGATCCGTCATATCATACGAGCAAAACTTGCTATAACTATTCGTTATGGATATTTTGATGTCATTTTTGAATATCCTTCCAATAGGAATATTTAGAGTGCATGTTTACAGATAACTAATCCGTGTAGTATGATCTATTATAAGTAACCTATGTATTCATACGACTTAATTTATAAGCATCATATGCGCATTATTCTTAACATATTTGTCCATTAGGTAAAATGTGTATGATCACATGGTATTCGTCCACTATTGAAGCTAGCCCCTTTGCTTCTATTATAGTGGACGCTGATCACATAGATCTGCAAAACCACTGCCTAATGCTGTGAGAGCAAATTGCTAGACATTTCCGGAGTGCGAATGAATATTCAATTTTTTTTCATTTTTGACTGAATCAAATAAAACATATTAAAAAAAGAATGAAATAAACTTGTCATTTGATGTCCAATTCTTCACAAAATGTGTCTATAGTGCATTAAATATAACTCATCTAAAATTTAATTGGACTTTCTAAAGATTAAAATATTATTTCCTGGAGTAATTTACTTGTCCCAATGCTTTAGCTTCTTGTAGATTAGGCGCTTCCTAAGCACACTCTAAGTTTGAGGAAATTTATATTATTATGTGAACGTTCTACTTACATTGACCATTTTGTACTAAATTTAATTCATCAATATTTGGAGAAGGTAATAATTAGTAACAGAATCTTCTGATAGCAGAATGTTTTAAAAAATCTACATCATGTACGTTAGATTTTCAGCCTAGTGTTGTTATCCTATGGATGTTATCCTATATTTTAAGGATTTCTTATACATCATATTATTTCAGCCAAAATCATAACTACTGTAAAATTGTTGGAGTTATGAAATGTATTTTTGTGAATTGAGATTTGACTTCATAGAAGTAAAATTATTAATGTGTACTGATGTTAAGTTTTAATTATATGTAGCACTGTGTTATATTATTAACTGAAATGGGTGATGAAGGAGAGGCCCATGTGGACCTCCATTGGCCCATAGAGTTACCCCATCAGTCTCACGAGTCTAGGAGGAGAATCCGGTATGATGATCTATAAGGCTCAAGTATTCCTTTATTTTTTAATCAAATAGCAACAATGTGGGTGGGGTTCACCCATTACCTTTGTCTCAGACCATAAAGTGACTTGAAGCCCTCAAAAGTTGATTTAGCTGGCACACCCATACTAATCAAAAGATAAATGAGAGAGATTCAAATGGGAAAGCTAGATTTGAATTCAAGGGAATACGAAAATGGAGATATTTGATCAATTGATGTGATTTTGCGTATCGTGAGTGGTGTTTAGCTAATATATTAAAGGGACAAAGGAATTTTTAGGGAAGATTGTCCTTTAAACTATAAAGGCTAATAATCTTTCTCTCGACATATTAAGAACACAACCCTCTAGTGTATGAGTGAAGGAATAAGGTCCTAATAAAGTCAATATTGTTCGATAATTAATCTGTTAGGTTTTCTTCTATATTTATTTGAGTTTTTCTTGAATGATGAAAATCACCAAATTTGGGAGGCATGTAAAAACCAACTCTTTGTAACCATACAGGGACAGAAATCTGATTCACTACACCTAATAAACATAATTTACTCTCGTTACTCTTTTGTGCTCCATGTATTAAGTATTTTAATCCCATTCTCTCCTCACATTTGGAGCACCCCACCAGGGAGCAGTATTTTCCTTAAATCCATAGGTGTTTGGGACTTCATTTAGTGAACTTTTTACTTGATTTCTTTTAGTTATTATTAAATGATGAAAATTCCCAGTTCTGGGAGGGATATAAAAATCCAAAACTATCTTATGGGAAAGCACCACATATATGGTTCTCTAACATCAACTTCACAAAATACTTTCCTTTTAGTATTGTTCTATTTAGTCAGCTTTTTCCTCGTTACTCCATCATCACCAATCTATCTCACTAAGGTGCTAGACATCTTGATCTACTTGAAAACATCAGAATCTATCTCACCTTACATCAATTTGTATCCCAAATTGATCGGATATGCAATCCTTAGGGATTTGTTTTTTTGTTCTTTATCACATGCTTGCATGTTTATTTCTAGTCACCCACATTGATCGCATGTGAAATTTCTCTGCCTGTTGTATGCACAAATGAGCACTCCCATTGGCCTTTTCATTTATGACCTTGATTGCATCTTTACTACGGGCATGATTGCACTTGCTTGTGCATCTTCCCATGCACAAGTCACCTGCACACAGTGGGACACCCTGCTGTACCTTTATCTTCCCTCCTATTTATCTATGATCGGAACACCAGTTAATTGTGCATGGGCATCTACCGGCCTCGAACCCGCATGACATATAGTGACACCAGACCCCTTGCTCATGTGTTTCCCCATGTATGCATCGCTTGGTCATGGATTGGTGCATGTATACTCTACCCTAGTCTATATAGATACTTGTCCACTGCAATATCCTCTTCCATTTTTTCTCTCTATATTTTCATAAATTTAATTCATATTTTCAGCTATTCCTACCATCTTTACCGATCATGGTTCACTCTATAACTATGGTAAGTGAATAAGGGAAAGTTAATCATATTAACATATAATTTAAGTTCAAGACAATCATCATTACCAACTTATTAAAAATGGAATTCTCACCTTGAAAAAAATAAATTATTCATAAAATTTTTATGGGAAAATAGAAAAATTAATCCCCAGCCTTTCTAAAATTCCATGTGGTGACCAAATAACCCATTTCTTTACTTTGTTTAAAATGGAGGAAAAGAGTCGATAAATTTAATAAAAACAAGGTGAGAAAGAATAGGGACAAAGATACGGACAAGCTGTAGTATGTACGATAAAATATATGACACCCATAAGGGTAAGAGAGTGAATCATGTTTGTTCTCTTAGGTTACCTGGAGGGCCTTCCTTCCCCTAAATAAATTACAAATCCCAATTACCCTCAAGCTTGTTCATCCCAGCTTTGTATAGAATAAGTTCACAGATAAGATTTTCTTCCACTGTTATCCTCTTGATTTTTCTGTCATAGAAGGCTTTCATCATGATTATGTAGATCAACTGTAATATGATTCATTCTTAAGATGTTGCAGCTGATGTAATTGAGCGTAAATGTTAAAGCCGCATCCAAAGAGAGATCAATATTTTTATGGCCTTATAAACCTTAGGTTCCAAATTTACAGATAGGTGGAAAGCCTTGATAGAGCTGAGCTTATAAGAAACGATCCCTAGTAGGGTCTGATTAGCCTTCAAGGCTTCAGCTAGTCAACTTGACTACTCATTATTATCAGATATAATGACCCTATTCTAGATATTCTTAATATCACTGTTAAAAATGTCTTGGTAATAAACACCATATTTCTACTCTAATGAATGGATTGGTTGTTGAATTGAGAGCCTCCATCACTAATTATAGCTTTAAGAAAGCAAAATGCTTAGACAAGTTATGCACTAAAAGGTCTTTCCACACCTATGTGGTTTTTTGGCCTAAAAACGTCTCCTTGCCTATTTTAATGTAACGGATAAGGGCTTGTTGCTTTGTAATAAACTACATAATTCTACAATATGGTGTTGAAGTTGGAGCATTCATCACTAATTATAGCTTTAAGAAAGGTAAATCAATAAAACAGCTCCATAGTAATTTTGAGTGCCAATTTATGGACATTTGTCTTGTGGGGATGGTATTTACCCTTTTGGGGACATATTCAAGAGTCATCAAAATGTATTCAAAGCCATTGAATTGGGTAAAATATGAACGTTTAAGTGAAACTAGTTATTCATAATTTTATATAGAACATAAACGTATACTTAAACATCCTAGACCAAAAGAATCCACATTGTGAAGTATTACAGGTAATGATTGTCAGGCGTAGTTTCCACAACAAAAAGAAAAAGTGACAAATTTTTAAGAAACCATAGCGTCCCACAAATCCCCTAAATTTATATATCTTCAAGAGATGGGTAGGCTGATTAATGACATCAATCTTGGTATTGTCTAGCCAGAGCCCATGTGCTTTTTAATGAGGTATCCCAATACTGTTGGACCATGAAGTAGGACATTTCACAGCTAAGGACTAATGATTTCCCATGATGATATTCAACACCTTAGTCAAGATTGTCAAACGATAACTAAAGGAGTAACAAAAAAATCATCTATATCTATTTGTAGACAATCTCATAGTACCTAAAGAAACGTTGTAATCTTGCATACCTGGTAAGCATAATCAAGACTGCATCCTCCTAAATATACCTAAAAAACACTTGAAAGTGGTTTTATCAGGGTCATTCTCATGAATATTGATTCTATTTTATCCAAAATATCCATCTTGAAAACATGGACTTTTCCCCATAAATTCACTAACCTTTTTATGAGTGGCTAGGGTAATGGTCTTTCTTCAGTTCAGAGTTAATATTCATGTAATCTATACATAATATCCATAAGAACCCCCTCTAGTTAAAATTTTTGAAGGATATTAATGAAGGTTTTTTTAGTTACTGCATGGATGGATCATGCCTAATGACTCTTTGAAATAACATAAATGAAATTTTCTTGCATTTCAGTTATAATATTTCATGATTATTTAGATCCATTCATGATTTGAATTTTTATTATTTTAAGTATTGTGGAAGTTGATCTCCTTTTGGATCCCCTAATTTTTTTAGAGTTCTCTTATGCAAAAATGATATGTTGAAATATTTACAGACATGCATTATGAAGTCTCCAAAAAGCATGTTAGAGACTATTTGTGCCTTTTTGGCACATAAAATAAACCATTTATTGACCTCTTGATAAAGTACGACACATAAGAAGAGGAAATATTGATCTAGATGAAAGAAAAACATGTATAGTGGAAATTTTGGAACATTATTTCAAGGGTAAAATGGGGTTGAAAATGTACGGGGAACTGGCATCTAGGTTTGGTTCACCTTTAACGTTATAGAAGTGATATCTATAAGTATCATAGTCTTCTTTACCTTGAAATTCACTACATAAGAGTATTTCATATTCTAAGAAAAATGGAATTATATTTTATGCAGTCTCACTTTGACTTCAACAAGGACCCTATATAATCACAAGTAGGTCTGGAGGTGGATAATATGCATACCATTTTTAAGACACAGGTGGGAATATTTTAAATGGCATACACTTGGGGAATTTATATTCTTACCCAAATATTTATAATAATTTGGAATATCTGGGATTTTCCTTTCATGATTTTAGACCCCTAGGAGTGAGTATAGGTGGCCTTATAATATTTAGGAACAAGTTCTACTCACATTATTTTTTCTGTCACCAAGAGATTCTCTTCAAGACGGACATGTTCCCCCATCATCCTCATTTTCAATTAACTCTTACAATTGTTCATTAGATACTGCTATTTCAGGTAAATAAATTCCACTTTGAAAAATAAAAAATATTTATATCCATGCACTTTCTTCAAAATATTTATCTTTATTGCCGCTACGTGAATGCAGATTATTATATAGCGCAAATGAATTTCCTATATTACCGTGAGGTTGATCTGGAATGTTGGTTTTTGCGCCATGATTGAATGCTTGGAAAACGCTTTTCTGTGAAGAAGATAAGGAAATAAATTTACAATTGACCTTTAGAAGTTAGGAAAATGTAAGTACCTTGTTGGGAACTTGTTTAACCGTTGAATTTCTCCTTTGGATGGTGCATTCTAGCGGTTCCGGTATCAAGATGATAAAGGGATTGTTGGATCTCTTCTTCTTCTTCTTCTTCTTCTTGTTTAACTCTTCTGGAAGATCTAGTCCATATTCTCCCCATCTCACTATCAAGACATTCTAATGGAATGATGGGAGAGTGCAAGAAAGAGGACTTTGGTGTGGGGGCAGGTCTTGCGGGTGTAGGCACTGATAACACCCTAAATTCGGTCTTTATTTCATGCTATTAGCACAGTTATCTGCATTTAAAGAGCTTAAAATGGGGTTGTTATCATATATTTACATATATTTGATTTTTTCAAGTGATTTCTGATTTTTCCCTCATTTTCTATAAATTTTATGAATTTTCTGGGATTTATTTAAGCTTGAAATAATTATTTTTAAAATAAAATGGCAGGATTAAAATTTAATTTTGATGTTAATTAATGTGGGGATGAATAACTGAATTTTCTTGAATTTTATGGAATTTTATTTGAATTTTTGGGAATTTATTCGAGGAAGAAATGGATTTTTAACTAGGAAAATGATATATTAATGTGGAAAATATGAGTATTTAAGTAATTTTCAAAGTAAAAGGGTTTTTCTTAAAGTTTTGTTGCAATTATGCCCTTAAAACAGCTCTCGGTCGTGGCTGTAAGCAGTTAAAAGAGTTACATTGTTTTAATGCAATTAATCAGCAATTGTTAATGATTTGTATGAGAAAAAGGAGGAGAGACAAAATGAAAAGGATATATACACAAATAGTTTTTGAACGGCGTCCGTTTGCATGCCATTGTTTTATTAGGGACTCTATTGCAAAATCCAGGCCAGTCTCTCTCTGGAGGTAAGTTCACCTCCCGTGATGTGCATGCAAAACGCATGCACAGGAGGTGACGTGGCATCGTTTGAATGGTTTAAATTATGAAGCGCATAAGGGTATGTGCAAATCACATCGTATCATCTTGTTTTTATTATTATTTTCTTTATTTTTTATTCCAGGACAAGGGGTACGTAGCACTCAGATATTTAACCCAGAAAATGGATTCAAATTGCGCCAGCCAATCCGCATTTGACACATCATTAGACATGTGTGTTCTGTTATGTTCGTTTAATTCGCACAAAAAATTCGCACAACCGAACCGCACAGGCTACTGCTCTCTGTTCTGTTTGTTTGATGTGCAGAAATCAGAACGCACGATTTGCACAATTCGCACAAAATTGCACAATTCGCACAATTCGCACAAATTCACACCATTCGCACAAAAGGAACAAATTCACACAGAGGAACAAATTCGCACATGAGAACAAATTCGCACAATTCGCACATATTCGTACAAACCGCATAAACCGCACAAAAATCGCACATGAAGTGAAAAAATTGGATATTTTGGTTGTAAATTGGATAAAATTGTGCAGAGTTGGGAGAACCTTGCTATGTATGCAGGATAGAATACTGAACAAATAATATTCTATGTAATAATATATCTTCCAGATGACAAGAGCGAATATAAATTTTTAAAAATTTGCAGTTAGAAGGATAGAAATTTTAGTGGTAAAAGAATTAATAATGTATAAGTTAGTGATTAATTTTTTTTAAAAAATTGAGAGTGATAACTTAAAATGAGGAAAGTGATGAAGAAAATAACCCTACTAAACTATCCTACTAATCTACCTCACTTGTTTAATTGTTAAAATTAAATGTGGCATTTTTTAGGTTTAATTTTCTGAGGTTAAAGTAGTTCTGTTCTGAGTTGTTATTACTCGCTGGAAGTTACAGTGACAAAATGAATGATTCCACGCACAACGACAGTTACTACAATAAAGATGTCCAAGTGCATTTAGGAAACAGTTACATATGAAAAAGTCCAAGTTCATTTAGGAAAGGTAAAAGATGGCCTGCCAAGTGCCAAACTAGTTGATAGAACATCAAAGCAGGGAGCCGAAATGATGGATGCGTTTCTTGATAGCATCAATCATTGCTGGAGTTAAGTTGAAGCCCTCCCAACATTCGCTGTCATCCCACTCAGTATTCAAAACTCTTTCGGCATTTGTCGCAGGGTTGAAGTCTTTTGTCAGGACAGAAACAATTTTTGTAAGCATGTGTTGGTAGCCGATTGCAATCAATTGCTCTTCATATGGGGAAAACTGTTCGAGGATTTCCCCATTTGTATTGTTTCTGCACGTGTAGACGTTATCACCATCTGGTTTGAAGTCCGAGTTGATGACAGTAACAGTCGGGTCTTGGGGTTGTTTTTGCATTCGTCGTCGTAGAACTCGCACACTTCTCCGTGGTGCTCCCCTACCTCTTGCTCTTGCATTTTTTTGGGAGACGTCATAATATGTATGTGATGGATGATGACATGCATAAATAATTGTGCTTGAAACCAATAGTGAGTCAAACAGAGAGCGGACCACACTTTAACAGACAAACATGACAGTCAAGGAGCATTTAAAGGAGAAATAAACGAGGATATCTAAAAATTTTCAGTTGTAAGAGCAATAACTTTTGTGGACCATTATGCGCTTGAACATCAATAGTCAACGTATCAGTGACGTTCATAGTTGAGATTCGTGGGATATTTTCTGTTAGATGATAGTTGACGAGTAAGAAGCACTCACCTTGTTGTTCTACGATGCGTCGACACAAATGTCGACTGGCCCATCATCTTCGTCCTCATCCGCTCTCAAATCTTCATTGCTGTACCATGACTTCAGCATCATTAGGACTTCTACTCTCTCTGCTGTGAGTCACGATCGCCTGTAGTTGATTACACGGCGGCCTTCAGAGAATAGACGCCCACACGCCACACTCGTCGCTTGCATAGCTAGGAACTCCTTCGCAACCAACCCTATTGATGGGTAAGAAATCTGACCTGTTATGAGAAAAAAGTTAATCATATACGCAATCGGGACTATGAAAAATGCAAATTAAATATTACCTGTCGTCTTCCACCAATGCAACACCTCTGTGCCAAAAGCTGGGGGGGCCGTGGCATACACGTCGAGCTCCTCAATAGGATCAACTCTTTGCGGTAGTTCAGAGGGATCTAGTAGTTCTTCTAGCTCCATTTGTATGAAGTCACTTGTCGTTGATAGAGCAGATTGTTCGGTGGATCGACTCCCATCATTCCGAGATACGGAATGGGACTGCACGATATTGCGAATGGTAGACAGTACATCATTCTTTGCATGTGGATCAATCAAGCGAAGCTTCACGGATGGGTCCAGTAGAGAGGCAATAGTGAACGCCTCATTTCGTGTTAGTACGGAGACATATTTCTCTAACTTCGCTCGCATAGCTGAACAAACATTAGATAAGGCGTTCCGTTGCCTAGCAGGCATAGCGTGTCCAGGAGGAAGCGTGGAGGACTCCGTAACTCCCACTCTAATACGCTCAAGGTGCCTCATCAGACCCTTGATAATGACTATACCCTCATTTGACGTTGGTGCCGTGTTTCGAATTGCGACAGAGGTACCTTGCTGCAGTGGTTTCAGCAAGTCGACAATTTTTCAATGAGGTCCCACTCCGCGTCAAGTAAAGAACGTTTGCGAAGCACATTTGACAGCAGCATATCAATGACAAATTTCTTCTCAATGCATCCACGGAGCATTTTGAACGTTGAGCTCCACCTTGTGGGGCGATCTAACGGGATCCTCCTCGTGTTTGTCATATTCAACTGTCGGCAGTAGGAGAAATATTTTGCCTCTTTCTTAGATGATCCTCTTATAGCGACAACCACCTCTCTTAGGCGCCGGACAACGTCACCTAAGGAAATTTCTTGGCCAGCCGACTCCTCCGCATCAAAGACGTTGACAATGTCAGTGAGGTCGACTTCATCAATGAAGGTTGCCTCGAGGCCTTCGTCGACGACATCGAGCACCTTCAGTCCGGCTTGCATAACTAAATTGATCATGTGTGCAAGACACAGCACATGTCTCTTTGCAGTAAAACGGGGGTTCACAAAGTGCAACTCTCGCTCCAATGTGGCCATCATTGTTGTATTATTGGATGCATTGTCCGTCGTCACTGCACAGACCTTTGCGTTCAAGTTAAAATTGGCAAGAACCTCCAACACAATCTCGGTCAAGCACTCCCCACTATGCGAGCCCGCCAATTAACGTATAGCGAGGACACACTCACACATCTTCCATTCAGCCTCAACCCAATGCACAGTGAGTCCTAAAAATGAGATTCGATTGGCAGAAGTCCAACAATCTAAAGTAATGGCCACTTTTTCAACCCCCTCCAGTCGGACGCGAATACCACTCTTCAACTCAGTGTAAAGCTTGAAAGCCTTTTCCTTCACAGCCCTTATCGATGGGATCGAGATCTCCTCTTGTGCGACGTAGCGCAGTAGTCGTATGAACTATTTCTTGCAGACAATGTTCCACAGTGCAGCTGCCTGGCATATGAACCGTACAAGCTCCTCTTTTGTCATCTCCCCCGTGCGCCCAGTGAAGTACAATTTTCCTGTACTTTGTCGATCAAAGATGTTCGCCACAAACGGTTTGGTGGAAGAGCTCCCTTTATGAGCCTTCAGTGTGTTATACTCTTTACGGTGCACATTTTGTAAATGTCGCCATAGCACCATACTACAGCTATATTTGTTCTGCTTTACTGTCACTTCACGACCCCTAGTCCGAGCAGCACATAAATTGCATGTGAAAACCCTAGGCGCCACCTCTGTGTAGTGTACCCGGGCAGCGCATTCGTTCTTTCTCCTCCTCTTCTTTTGGCCTTGGCCAACACTCCGCTCTGTTGATGCGGAGCTCTCGGATGAAGTATATGTATGCGATTGATGTGTTCTAGGCATCTTAGGCTACAAGTTCAATCCTAAATTACGACAAAGATAAATACATCAATTGGGAGGCTAAGATTGACACAGATAACTACAGTACGACAATGTTCATTCTTTGTGTCATAGTTCTAGCTCAAATACCATGGTTATGAATTTTAAATAAAGGGTAGCAGCCGTTCGTTCTGATGTCAACTCAGACATCAGTACTAAATGAATTCAACACGGCAATAGAAACAGAAAAGTTTAAATTTTAGACTATTAAAACTTTCGGATGAATATGTCTTATTAAGTAATGAATAATACAACCAGAAAATATAACGAACATAGAGAGTGCCTCACAACAACGTAAAGAGGAGCGAATTGTTTGGAAAACCCAAGAAAAATAGAACAAAACATAATAAAACTAAAGAAGAAAAATGTACCAGAAACTAAGCAACCAACTTTCCACAGGACTTCAGAAATGCTCCCTATGCTCAGCCTACTCCATGCCGAAGTAGAAATATTGTCGGCTGCCAACAGAAACCATACAAATAGTGAGAGTTTCAACAACCTAACGACCACCTGTATAGACAGAGCATTGAATATGAAGAGGGAGAGGGAGAGGGAGAGGAAGAGGAATAGCAATTGAGAGGGGGAAACAGAATAGTGGAGGAGAAGACAGAGAGGGGGTAGTGATTGAGAGAGGGGGAGTGTGAGAACTCGAGAAGAAGAGAGAGAGGGGGAGTCAGAGAATTGGAAATGAGGGAGAGGGGAGGGGAGGAAGAGGAATAGTAATTGAGAGGGGGAGACAGAGAATTAGCAAGGAAGAGGGAGTGGGGAGTGATTATGAGAGGGAGACACAGAATCGGAGAAGAGGGAGAGGGAGAGGGAGACGAAGAGGAATAGTAATTGAATGAGGGAAACAGAGAATTGGATAACAAGAGGGAGAGGGGGAAGTGATTGAGAGAGGGGGAGTGTGAGAACTAGAGAAGAAGGAAGAGAGGGGGAGACAGAGAATAGGAAAAGAGGGAGAGGGAGAGGGGGAGGAAGAGGAATAGTAATTGAGAGGGGGAAACAGAGAATTGGATAACAAGAGGGAGAGGGGGGGAGTGTGAGAACTCGAGAAGAAGAGGGAGAGGGAGAGTGTTTAATAGAGGGGGAGACAGAGAATCAGAATAGAGAGAGAGGGAGAGGGGGAGGAAGAGGAATAGTAATTGAGAGGGGAGACAGAGTATTGGTAAGGAAGAGGGAGAGTGGCAGTGATTTAGAGACGGGGAGACAGAGAATCGGCGAAGAGGGAGAGGGATCGTAACTGAGAGAGGAGGAGACTGAGAACTCGAGAAGATGGAGAGGGAGAGGGGGAGGAAGAGTGATTCAGAGACGGGGGAGAGAGAATTGGAGGAGAAGAGGGAGAGGGAGAGGAATAGGAATAGCAATTGAGAGAGGGGGAGACAGAGAATAAAAGGAGAAGAGGGAGAGGAAGAGGGAAGGGAGAGGGAGAATGAATGAGAGATGGGGTCGGGAGTAGAATTTGAGATGAATATACGCCGTGAAAGCGAGAGAGATTGGCAACAGGAGAGGGAGAAGCAGAGGAAGAGTGATTGACAGACCGGACAACGCAGAATTGGAGAAAAAGAACCGCACAATTTGCACAAACGAAACATACAGGGGTCTGTGCAAAGTGCGGTTCGTTTTATTGTGCGTTTTGTTCAGAAAGCCGAACAGAACGCACAATTCGCACGGATTTGCATAATGCGAACCGCACGACCATGTCTACACATGATGGCACGTGGAAGAATTAAATTAATAAATAAATGGATTTAAATCCAATCTAAAATTGGTTTAAATTCATTTCTTAATAACTTTTGATCCCAAATTCTGAATGAGATGAGTTTTTAATGGATTTGCTTGTCTTGATCCCCTCTTTCTATCTGCATGGTTGGATTATTCAGATCAGACCTACATTGATGGATAAAAATTAATTACTAATTAGGGGTAAAATGGTAATTTTTACCATTTAACCTAAGTATAAAAGCTGAATTTTGAGAGGAGGGGGTCATTCTTGATGGTGCTCTATCACAGCTGAAAGACAGAGAGGAGATCAGCTTGGATCAACCTGTTTGGTATCTTTTGCTTCTTTGTATTTGAATTTTTGGTGTATTTGGGTGATGTTTTAGTTAAATTCCTTCATCATTCTTCTTGAACTTGGTCTGAACTTCTAAACCGCTAGGCTTGAGCGAAATGTACAAGCCCTTACTGAGATTGAGAGGAGAGATTGAGAGATTTACCTTGCTATTCCAAGTACACATTAGAAAAAGACTATTAAAAAATATTTAATTTTAGGAGATTACATTACCCCCTTTTACTATCTAATATTGTAGTTATTTCTGAATTATCAAACCTACAAAGCCAACAAAAACAAAATCAAATTTTCTTCTGGATCCCTCTAATTAACGAATTTGATCCTTTCAATTGGATCAAATAATTCAATTTAGAGCCCATATTTCTTCTATTCCTCTCATCTCTCCTACCTCCCTTTCTAAATTCCTCATTTAATTAGGGTGATTTGATCTTCATTGAAGATCAAATTAACTTTAATTAGTGTCAAATTATTCAAGTGTATCATCAATTGAATTAACTTACTAGCTTCCCTTGGACGATACCCTTCACTTATCGCTATACCTCTTAAGTTAAGGTTTTATAAATTTTATTGTATAAGCCAAAATTGACAACGACGAGGGATTAAATTTGGTAAAATTGACCCCTATTTTTGGCTTATCAGGAACACAAAATGGGTGCCCATTATTTATAATTTAATCAGAATGTTTCATAAAAGTCCTTTCTAATAAAGTATATCTACCAATATCGTTTAATCGTATGCATGTGACTCTCTCTGCCCATGTTTCAATCCAGTTAACGAATTTAAAGGACCAATAATAGGTACTGACCAACATTATTTATTAGCTATATGAACATAAAGATTAATTAATTAATGAATGCTTTTACCCAATGTATTGGTTAATTTTTCAGCCCATGAAGCTATAACTCTTGGTCTACAAGATACAGATCAGTGTTTAAGCTCTCTCATGCAATATTTATCATCATCGGTTATCATCCTTAGTCTGTGAAATACTCCCACATGGTTACTCAGCAAACCCTTATCCATCATTCATTTAGTACTGATGTGTAATATGGTCGTTTGAGAACACCTTCTCCAATCACCCTACTACTCTGACCAGGGATTAGGTGCATCTTCTTCTTCAAATCAATCTATTCTTATACCGAGGGTGGATGATCTATCTGGATCACTCAATCACTTTTGTGTATTTCTTGCTATGTCTGAGATGAGTAATGTTTGAATCCCATGGTTAGGGACTTATATGTCTTAGTCAAAACATGACCATCAATACGAAATATGACCTCAATATGTTGGATGAATGGACCATTTAAACAACCATCACACCAATCAACCTCATAGACATTTATGTATAATATTAGTAAGGGAATCACAGAGATCCTTTAAGTGAAATATTTCTCTAAATAACACCCACCACCATTCCCCAGCATCTTCAAACTAATGGCCACATTATCAGACACGCTTATAGTTAAAAAACGGTCAGATAGTGGTATTCTAGTTGGATAACTTAAGTATCCGATGAATATGAATATTTTGGTTACACTATTTAGGAGTAGTGATCATTATATTATGATATCATGATAATTAAAATTTTCATTGCACACATCCATGGACTTGGATATAAACATCTCGCACGAATAATAATTAATACACATTTATTTTAATGAACTTAAATAACTCATGGATGTGTGATTGGCTTGATGACCTCACAACATCCATCATGGGGATGGTCCCTCATCTGGCTCCTTAAAACCTAATTCATCCAATTTACATTTCAGCTTATTGGTTCTGCAGTTACCTTGTGACTCACACATCATTTCAACGTCATCTCTTCTACTTCCGTGTTTCTTTTTTTTCTTCTGCCTATTAAATGTAAATTTAACTACAAACTTTTTAGCTTGCTCATCGGGAGGTGTATCACAGAAATTTTTTAATTTAGGGAGAAAATAATGTGTATTTTGTGAAATGAGGACTTTTGTGGGACAGCAATTGAGCATTTATTTTTAAATTGATGGAAATAAAAATATAGCTCTTGAATCCATGAAACATGAGCCTGATTTTCGTATGACAGTACATTAACCTGATGATCCAAGGGTGAAACATCATAATTAGAAACATGGTTATCACTGTTAGTCAAAAATAACATTGTAATCATAATATTAATGTCACGTATTTAAATATTTATAATTATTAAAATGATCATATATGAGTTTTATCCAATATTTTTATTATTTGTTACATAATTAGAATGGTATTATTTTTCCTATCATTTATATTTTTTAAAAATTCGGACATCAATTGTGTATCTTGTGGTTTTCTTTATTTTTTTGATTTTGAAATTATTTTATTTTTATTTAATCTGCTCTGCCATTTTTCGTAATCCATTTTTTCTAATCACAACCAATCATTGGTTGTCCAATAATTAGTTGTGAGAATTGAAAAAGTCGATTTAATACATTTTTATTAAAAATTTTACAGAAAATGAATAAATGGCTTAAATCATAATTAATCCAATATGGGATGCATGACACAAGGCGGTTGAACAAAAATCATCGATCTACTCTGCAATAACCTAACTAAACATATTTCAGTGTTTCTCTATAGAAGGCAAATATGGTGTCATGTACTGGAAAAACATATTAAATGTAAAAAAATACCATTTAATTTATTCATTTTCATATCCATGTGGATACAAATTATTTTAAGGAAAGCAGTAACACATATATTCCAAATCATTGGTACATTATAGATGAATTTGGGGC
Organism: Wolffia australiana; assembly: GCF_029677425.1. Taxonomy (NCBI): domain Eukaryota; kingdom Viridiplantae; phylum Streptophyta; class Magnoliopsida; order Alismatales; family Araceae; genus Wolffia; species Wolffia australiana. The sequence continues at coordinate 5,848,547 of NC_135844.1, forward strand.
CACGTGTTAGTAGTGGATTAAAAGTAATCTCAAGTGCATGTTTCTACAAATTTTTAGGAAAATGGGCTGATTGTGCCATCACTCTAGAATTGATAACGAACATCAAATAAGAGAGAGAAATAATCATTGCTTGAAAGTTTTTCAACTTTAGGATGTAGAATCTAACATATTTATCTCTTCTAGTCATTCTTTTTAATTGACACCCATCAATATTTTTTGTTTCTACTCTAAAATTTCAAGGGTGGAGGATTGAAGGGGTGGAGAATCAGATCAAGAGTCACGAAGAGAAAGCACTGCTTAGCCCGTTGGGGACCCGACAATCCCACTTTGAGTCTGATTTATTTATCCTTTTTCTAGATTATCTTTGTGGAGTATAGCCTTGGCTGTCACCTTTTCATATGCCACCAATGACTCTATTGCTGAATGGCGTGTACCGGCAATCTATTTTTGTCATGACTAGTTGCAGTTATTCACGTCACTCACCTCATTCTGTCCCTTCCAAATGCATATATACCTTCAGCTTTGCAACATCTGCAATTGATACATATTTCTCCGATCACCTAACTTCATGCACACTATACACGCTTTAAATGATCAGGTGCCACCCACCAGTACGGTAGGATCAGTTACGTTCTTTCAATTAATATAAATTATTATTTTCCAATATAAAATTCCATAAGATGCCAACTTTATTACATTAAATTTTAATATATTATATCAAACAGGATAAATATTTTTAACCTTCATAAAACTATTTTAATTTTTTCTCACTAGTACTAAATATTTTTATTTACTTGAGTAAATAACATTTAAATTAAAATGCTAAGAAAATTTGCTTTCATCACACACTTGACGCATTATTGGATGATAGATGATTGGTGTTCCTATATTGGTCACATAGAAATAATTGGTTCTTGATAGAACTCCAGCCATGATCACCATCCTTGCTCAAACAATGTCCACCACCTTGGTCCCTTCTACCATATGCTGTTAATTTAGAAGGATTAATGAGAGATGATGGATCAAGAAATCATAGTGTGGAAAGATGAAATCCAGTAATAACTTATACTATTACTGAGAAAAATTTCAAAAACAAAGATGTGAATGTAGTGCATGAGAGAAGTTGAAACCTATATGATATGCAAGCTGAGGTCATTGGATATACTTATGCATATAGAACCTAGAAATATTGGTGGCTGGTTGTTACAGATATATCTCATGATTGATCTCCTAAAATTTCGTGAAGTGGTCTTGAACAGAGAGATCTCCTTGTTTACATGCAAATAGAGACACTGATAATTTGAACATTTGGAAAAGACTCGTCTTGCTGTCATATGGAATGTCAATAGCTTTTGAAAATTCCTGTGTACAGGGGCAAGGGGCTCGGAAATCTCTAGACTGATGGCTGGAAGAATCCATGCCGAAATACTCGCATTTATGCAATACATAGGATTTAATGCATCTAACTAACATGTATTATCTCTCGTGGTAAGACCTATCTCACCCAAGTGCATGATTAAAGATTAGATCCCATTGACTTCTACATTACCCTGGCAAAAAAAATCACGTTGTTGGTCCCTTAGATGTGTCTTGGCATCCTGCACATTGGGGTATGTGTCGTATACTATATATCTATGTTCACAAATTCTTTGGATATGGTTTTCATTTTCTCAGATAAATACAAGAATGTAGAAGTTCATCAAGTGAAAATAGGGGAGTGGAAGTTTATTGAAGACAGTTAAGGCTTAAAGTTTTGCATGTGCATCCAAACATAAACATAATATTTAAGTACTGAGAAGTGGGATAACAAAAGCTGATTGATGATATGATTTTTGTTGTCCCATTCTTGTTTCATCCACATCTATCTCATATCAAACTTTTATCTCTTTCATGTGCCTCCTTTCTGAACAGAAAAGGAAAAGAATAAAATATTAAACATCATGGTGTCACTCAAATACCTGCACGTGTAACCTAATATTTTCAGCGAGACAGAAATGTTTACATGGAAATATGTTCATATTTATTGTCATTCTAAGTCTTATTTGTAGCGATGAAATAAAATTTGTTAATATCTAAGCTCACTCAGGTGTGTCTAGTTGTGAGTGAGGTCCTTTCTACAGTGAGTGGTAATTTTAGTGGGATTTGATGCTTGGGCTTGGAAAAGGGAGAATAAAACTGTAGTATGGAGAATAAGAGAAATAGGTATATACAATATGAGAAACAATCGAGGAATAATAATAAGGATAATGAACATTCAAAAAGATATTACTATGTTTCTAATGTTATTGGAATTAGGTAGAAAATAACATCATATGATGATGAGTAGAGCAAGAAATAAAGATAGAAAATAAGAAATATAATGTTATTATGTTTTTTTACCATTATGATTATTATTTTATATAGACTAGATATATTTAAAACATAGGATAAAGAAATCTATTATTGTGCCATATTGAACGAGGAGATTAAGATAACCAGTCTGATAACACCCTAAATTCTGTCTTTATCTCATGTTATTAGCACAATTTTATGCATTTAAAGAGCTTAAAATGGGGTTGTTATCATATATTTACATGAAAGTAGTGTTTTCAAGTAATTTCTGCTTTTTCCCTAATTTTTTGTTAATTATATGAATTTTAAAGGAATTATTGAAGCTCGAAATAACTTTTTTTGAATGAAAATGGCATATTTAATATTTTATTTCAACATTTATCAGCATGGGAATGAATCAGTGAAATTTCTAGAATTTTCTAGAATTTTTTACGAATTTTTAGGATTTTTCTGAGATTTATTTGAAGAGGAAATGCATTTATTCTAAGAAAAAAAATATATTTATAACAGAAGAAAAAAGTATTTTTACTATTTTCGAACTTTGAAGGGCCTTTTTGCAAACTTTCGTTGCAAAAAGACCCTGAAAACAGCTCTCGGTCGCCACTACAGGCGTAAAGATCCAATTTAAAATAGTTCAGGGTTTAATTGCAAATGTATTATTAACTGTTTTAATATTTCAGAGAAAAGCGGAGGAGAGAGAATGCAAAAAAGGGTACATTTATAAATATTTTTGGGCGGCGTCCATTTACAACTTCACGTTTTATTAAGGGGTTCGCTGAAAAAAAGGGCGAAAGGATAAGTCCGGTGTCGACGTGGAGCTATGAGGGCCGTTGGATGAGAATCAAACGGCGTCGCGCACACGTCAGCTGCAAGAGGTAAGTTCACCACCCATGCTGCGCGTACAATGCGCACGCACGGGCAGTGACGTGGCGAAGTAGAAGTGGACTGAGTAATGAACAAACGCACGTTACGTGCGTATCGAAACGTATAAAAAACGCGCTTTTTTGAATTTTTGTTTGTTTTCTTATTTTCGCCAGGGGGGTACGTGGCGCAAGGAGAGAGAACTCTCCTGAGGAATTTGAAAAGTCACCTCCGATAGACGGGCGACACGTCAGCCTGCGGTTAAAAAAAATAAATAAATTAATCCAATGGTTAACATTGGTTTAACTTCATTTATTCATAACTTTTGATCTAGAAGTCCGATTGAGATGATTTTTTTTATGGATTTGTTCATCTTGATCCGATCTTTCTATCTGTACAGTTGGATCATCAAGATCAAGCTTTTATTGATAGATATAGACTAATTACTCATAATGGATAAAATGGTCATTTGTTCCATTTTACCTAGGTATAAAAGCCGAATTTCGAGAAGGAGGGGGTCATTCTTGATGGTTCTCTATCACAGCTGCAAGACAGAGAGGATTCCCACCTTGGATAAAGTTATCTGGTACTTTTTCCTTGATTGTATTTGTATTTGTGCATTTTGAATGAGATTAGTTCAATTTCTTGTTTCTTCTTCTTGGTTTTGATCTGAAATTCTAAATCGCTTGGCTTGATCAGCATGTACAAGCCCTGATTAGGATTGAGAGTAGAATTTGAGGGATTCAACTAATCATTCAACTGCATTCCAAAGAAAAACTCCAAAAAAATTAGTTTTAATTCTTAGGAGATTAAATTACACCCATTTCAGTTCTGAATTATCAAAGTTGCAAAAAACAAACCAAAATCAAATTAAAAATTCCCTTTTAACCTCTCTAATTGACCTCTTGGATCCTTTTATTAGGATCAAAGAAGCCAATTTAGAGCTCCATATTTCTTCTATTCATCTCTTCTACCACCCTTTCTAAATTCTCATCTAATTAGGGTGACTTGATCCTCATTGAAGATCAAATTCAGTTTAATCAGAGTGAAACGACCAATACAATCACCAAATCGAATTCCTTACTAGCTTCCCTTGGATGACACTCGTACTTATCACTACACGTCTTAAGTGGAGTTCTTATAATTTTTATTGCATAAGCCAAAATCCACAACGACAATTCCTTACCAGATTTTAAAAGAGTATATACTTTATTACAATTAATTAATTTAAAATGATTATGTTATTGATAATACACATTAAGTAGCTTAATCTGACGATATTAACATGTTTATTTGCATTAAATTGATGATATATGCATGCTAGAAAGCTGAAACTGATTAATTTAATTTTTTTAATGAACTTCTGAATTTTAATTATTTTTACATATTGTAAAGGAGTTTTCTGACATCAAATCCAACACAATATAATTGTTTAGTTAGAATAAAAATTTCTATGGATTTATACAGCATTAAATTCGTACAGATATGATTAAAGTCGAATTACATAATTATTTATACTTTTGGGCCTTTATTTAATTTATTATGAATTTTAGAATATTTTTAAACCTGTTTGTTTCCGCAACGCCGCATGTTGCCATTAGATTCATCAAATTGTGACCAAGCATAGTCAGGGATAATGACTGGTGACAAGTGATAGACCTAAAATGTGATATGTAAAAAAATATCTTAAAGTCATTTTTGAAACATTTCATGTGTATTATCGTCAATTTTACTACAATTGTGAACTTTATCCTTTTAAACAAGGCAAGTGATAAAAAATACATTTTAATGTCATTTTCATACATGTTCTACATACTAAATAATTTAATTGTCTAATGTCCTAATTATTATGTCATCTATGCTATTGTAGGGGTGAAGTCAATACTGAAGAAACCAACATGAAAGAGAGAGCGAGTGTGATAAAGAAAGGAGAGAAAATTAAAGTACATGGCCTAGCGACCAGACCTTCAAGTACACAGCCTAGCGATGGGTTGTGATCAATTTATTTCATTGTATTTTCATGTCTTTTATTTTTATTTCGAATTGTGGATTGGCCTTCATCTCTGGGCCTCGTCCATTATGTGTGTTTTTGATATCGGATGTCACTAGGGCGTCGTCCGGTCGGCACCGAATATGATGGGTTGGTATCGAGCTAGTGATGGTGTTATCAAACGTCGACAGTGTCGTCGTCCGACGGATAAACCCTAATGGGTAAATGTAAGTACGATGCAAAAGTGAATGTCCTACGTGTCGTACGTGCAGGCTCCAACTCGAGGGAGGCACCGAGCTCCAAGCTTGGACGTGGTCGCCGGGTGACGGCGACGGTGGCCTCTGAAACCTCGTCGGAGTGATGAAGGTGTCTACGGCCAAACAGAATCAACCCGTTGGGCTCGCACATAATGGAGGGTCTCATTCATACCAGTAAGACACTCAAGTATGTCGTAGTTCTCTCAAAACCTCTTTCACCTACCTAGCCCGAGCGTGGTGGAGTCAAGACAAAAATTTACTACAAGAGATAATTAAACGAGCGACGCGAGAGGAGGGCGTACCTCGTCGATGCGTGGCTCATGGTGCAAAGTTCGTTGACGGTATGTGGCAGTCGGAGCGGGTGTGGCAGATGTGTGGGAGAGCAACATTGGGTGAGCTAGCGTCGACATAGGAGTAGTTGAGGGAAAGTGAGTGAGGGTGAGCGATAGCAACAAGATCCGACAGCAAACCAGACTTGGCAGGTACCGCCGACTGCATGTAGCCATGGCGTGAGTAATGTCCCGACATGAGTGATGCCTCGGCTCCACCCAGAGACACCTGGGGGGGAGACAGGTCGCTGATAGCAGCTGTATGAGGATAATTGGGCACCTGCCAAGGGTAGGTGATTATGTCAAATAAGGGTAGTCATTTGCATGCATTATTCATCTCAAGTCTCCTAAAATTAAATTCAACATTGCCAAAAACTCTTATTGTACATAGTAATGAGATCATGCCTTCCACTTTTTCCAATGATTAAAAAGCTAACATTTTCTACTCAATTGAGGTTTCCATCAATTCTCTGACATGTATTTTACCAAGTTACATAGTTTGGGATTTATGTTTAAGAGGATTTGAGGGATATTTCTAAGCCCCACTAGACTCAATGAGTCAAGTAGGATATGAATCTAACAATTTCCCTAGTATGTTGACTTTTTAGATCACAGGTTGAGTTTCGGTGGCCATAAAATTACGAAATTTTATGAGGAAGTCAAGACAGGAGTCTTGAGGCTTGGGACGGAATTTCAGATAAAAAGGAACATTAAGAAAACCTTCTAGAAGGTCCTTGAAGGCTTTTTGGATGATCAAGACACCTAAGGGGGACTCCAGCCGAAAGTTATTGGTTAATGGAGAGCCCAAGGTCAGGATCCAGTCAAGGATTCATGGGGTGGAACCCATCCATCCATCCATTTCAGCTCAAATCCAAGGGCTAGGGATGATTTGTAACTAACTCTAACCAACTTGTTCTTTTTCTTCCAAATTTGACCTGGAGGGAAAGAATCTGGTTGGTTGGGGTCTGATCACCTGGATTGAGGCCTCAATAACTCAATCCTGGACGTTCATCCATGATCCAACCACCAACAATGGCTGAAACAAATACATGTACCCCTATAAAAGGGGGCCCCTCACCCTCCATGAGGGTATCCAAGAATTGAGTATTGTTTTGTTCCACTTTCTTTCTTTGTTGAGCTTGTTCCTGGGTCCACCTTCATCCGGAATGTGCAAGGAGTCTTCTGGGAGCATCCTGGACCTTGAAGTCAGTTGGTAGGGAACTGAAGAAACCACCTTGGGCCCCTTGGGTGTGACAAAAGAGGTTCCTTTCTTCTTCTCATCCTACCTCCTTCTAGACTTTTCCTACGCTTCTTGGCTATATTTTATCCAGATAGTAAGCGTCTTAAGCTTTCCAACGCCTACTCACACGTGTCAAAACGATATATGGATCTCCAGATATCATTGTTTTGGTCCACTGCACGTGAGAGGACCTCCGCTGGCGCGACCAACGGCGGAGCGCTGAAGCCCAGCGCACAAGTGGCACTTCCGCCCGCACATTAAGAGGTGGAGCACCCACGACTGTGTGCTCTCTCTCTCTCTTCACTCAAACTGTCGAGAATCATTCCCGAACTGAGTTAACTCAGTTCGGTAACGATTTGGACAACTCTCTCTCATCCGGTTCAACGACTCTGAACCTGATAGGGGAATTACAACTCAATTAATTTCAGAATTTGTATCTCTCAGTAGAGACGATAAAAAATTCTGGAACAAATCTCAAAAATCATTCTCTGTCTATGCTTTTCCAAGAAAATTTTCTATACCTAGTAAAAATCATAATCATCTTTTTTTGTTGAACATAAACCAGCTTAACAATTAAAAACATTATGAAAGAAACTTATACAATCTGCAACTTAAAATTCTAATTGAAATTCATCCTAACTAGCTACCTAGCTCCCTGAGGGATCAACCCTTACTAAGTACTACTAGTAAGGTAATAAAATTGTTGATTGGTACCTAACTACCCTTATAAACGACTTAGTTAGTGATCTTTTAATCATCAACTTTCAACCCCTAGTTTGGACCAATCAGTAGGGGAAACTGAAGAGCAGATGCTGGGCTCCGGGAAAGGTTTTACTAACCACGGGAATAGGCCAGTGCCGGGCCTCCGAGGTTGACGTCGAAGACGAGGTCAGCAGCCAGCTAGTTGGCAGAACAGCGTGGAGGTGAATTACTGCCAGTGGCCAAGATCATTGAGATCCCTCGAGTGCAACGTCCTCAAAAGGGAACAAAAGTCACCCTCTAAGGAAATCGTGCGGTACTAGGCGATGGGCAGGGGAGATTGATCGATCCTTCGAGTGTTTGGATGTCGGCGGTCATCCACCCATTGTCGTTGTGCAGCAGATTGTCGTAGGGTCGTAGGCGAGTCCCACTCGAACTCATGTTGACCGGTGACGCTGCATCACTCACGTGCGACTGATAGTGCCCCCCACGGTCATGCTCATGAGGATTTGGTGGACGACCAGGGGTGGACGGCTCTTGACGGAGGTAGAGGAAGAAGACTATGGTCCCCCCTGACTCTTGTCCAATACCCTCTGGCCCTAGATAGAGCGGTGTAGTTTCCTCGCCCACGCTCGAGTGGTATGGCATCCCAAGGCGGCGTATGCGATAGTGGAGATCAACATGACTCTTGGCTATCAATCCGGAACGGCGGCAGAGCATTGATAAGCCAAAAATAGGGGTAAATTTTATGGAATTTTAAACCCTTGTCGTTGTCAATTTTAGCTTATACAATAAAATTTATAAAACCTCACTTAAGATGCACAATGATGAGTGGAGGTATCGTCCAAGGGAGGCTAGTAAGGAGATCAATTCGATGATTTTTTAGTAATTAGGACTAACTTGATCTTCAATGAAGATCAAATTAACCTAATTAGAAAGGGAATTTAGAGAGGGAGGTAGAAGAGATAAGAAGAGTAGAGGAATTTAGGGAACTCTAAGTTGAATTAATTGATCCAAATGAGAGGATCAAGGAACTCCCTTTAGAGGGAGTAAGAAGAAAAGTTTTTATTTGGTTGGTTTGTTTCTGTAGATTTGATAATTCAGAACTGACTAAACCATTAGATAATAAATTAAAAAAAAACAAATTTTTAATACCTTAGAATTTAAAGTTTTTTTTAGTGTTTTCTTTGGGAATGCAGTTGAATACCTAGTTAAATCTCTCAATTTATCCTCTCAATCCTAATCAGGGCTTGTACATGCCGCTCAAGCCAAGCGATTTAGAATTTCAGACAAGAATCAAGAAGATCAATCAAGAAACTGGACTAATTTCATTCAAAATGCACCAAAATTCAAATACAATGAAGGGAAATGTACCAAACAGGTTGATCCAGGCTGGGGCTCCTCTCTGTCTTGCAGCTGTGATAGAGAACCATCAAGAATGAGCTCCCCCTCTCTAAATTTAGCTTTTATACTTAGGTTACATGGTAGAAATCACCATTTTACCCCCATTTAATAATTAATGTTTATTTATCAATGTAGGCTGGATCTGAATGATTTAACCATAGATAGAAAGAGGGGATCAAGATGAACAGATCCATAAAACAATCATCTCAATCGGACTTCAGGATCAAAAGTTATTAATAAATCAAATTTAAACCAATTTAATCCACTGGATTTAAATTGATTTATTTATTCATTTCTTTTTTTAACACGCCATGACGTGTCGCTCTCTCATTGGCTGGCGCATTTTGAATTCTCCTTTTTGCAGAAAAGTCTTTAAAAAGCCTGGAATTCCTGCTGGACGCCGCTCAAAAGTAATTGTGTATATGCCCCTTGCGCACTCTCTCTCCTCTCGTTTCTCCTAAAAACATTAAAAAATATATTAAATAATTGCAATAAAACCCCATAACATTTTAAATCATATCTTTACACCTGCAACCACAACCGAGAGCTGTTTTGAGTGTATCATTGCAACAAAACTTGAGAAAAAGGCCCTTCAAAGTTCAAAAATAATGTTAATACTCTTTTTTCCTTATAAATATATCTTTTTGTCTTAAAAAATGTATTTCTTCTTCAAATAAATCTTAGAAAAATCCTAAAAAATCCTTGAAAATTCTAGAAAATTTCCTGATTCATCCCTGCACTGATAAATCTTGAAATTAAATAATAAACTTGCCGTTTTTGTTCAAAAATAATCATTTCAAGCTCAAATAAATTCTTTAAAATTCATAGAATTAACAGAAAATTAGGGAAAAATCAGAAATCACTTGAAAACAGTATTTTCATGTAAATCAATGATAACAACCCTATTTTAAGCTCTTTAAATTCATAAAATTGTGCAAATAGGATGAAATAAAGAACGAATTTAGGGTGTTATCATATACCCCCCTACTTAGACATTGCTAGTCCCTTAGAAACATCTAGGTATTTTACCGAATTATCATTTTTTTTCATCCTGTAGGTCAAAGAAAGAGTGTTGGAAGGTTTAAGTATATCAATCACAAGCTGAGATAAAACAATAAATGACAATTTGCGCTTTGACCTTTTCAGGAATGTGGGGTTTCTTTCTCCTTGGTTTGGATACCTAAGTAAATGAAAAGGGAGTGTACTTGTTGCTAGGTATGACGCTATACTCCTAAGGTAATCTCGCTCCACTCATTTGAAGATGGCCTCACATCTCTCGCAAGCAAGATCACTCTCTCCTGGGGGTGGCGACCACCGAGTACTTGTCTCCCATTAGCGTTTCTCCAACACAAGAATAGAAGAAGCCCATTTCCTCCTCCTTTTTAGCACAGAATATGGAAGGTAACAAGAAGGATATATGGCAGAATTGTCGGGATTGTGATACGAGAGATGAAAATAACATGAAGGGGGTGGAGTAAGTGTTAAAAATGGGGTGAATGTATGGTCAACGGGATGTGGTGCTACCTACGATAATCTACTCCCAAGATTTTAGAAGAAGTGGGGGAGATAGAACAGATGGAACCAATATGAGGATACATACATGTAGAACAGTATGACCATGAATAGAATATTAACATAAGAATTTTGCACAAGTCAAGACCCCCTTTTCTCTTCTCTTTTTTTTTTCAATTCATATAATTTTTTTTTCTTAATTTTTTTTTCTTCTTCCTTTTTCTTTTCTTTAATAAAACAGCGTCATAACAGAAATAAAACACCTTCCATCCTATACATGGTTTCTAAACATATTATCACAACTAGCATGAGTGACATAACAATCACATTGGTCAAGAGAGAAGGGATAGAAGAAGAGGGTTGAGATAATGCAGAGTGAATCATAGACAGAAATAGAGTCGAAGAGGCAGTATCGTAGTGATACCGTGGATAGGGAGATAGACGTACTTGGGAGATAGGCATATCCTCAGTAGTGGAAGTAAGGTGGATGATCGCTAGAATGCAAAATATACGGAAATGAGGTGGTGGAATCAAGTTGTGATGGATAGGACATGAAGTGTGTGGAACAATGAGGTAGGCGAAGATGACGTATTCTGTGCATAAGACTTGGAGAATGACTGCCCACTATTTTGAAATGAGAGTAGGCTAATGGTTAGACAAAATACATAAGTGGGATCGGCTATTGTGAGCTGATGGAATGGGGGATCTCAATTCACTCATCACTCCACTTTTGGAGCATAGCGCTTCTACCCTTAGACTTTCCATCATCTAATCACCTATTAGACAACCTTTCCAAATTGAAATTGAACCCACATTGCTCAAAATCAAACAATGTTCCACCTCTAGCATGCTCTTGATCCGCTCTAGGAGCGTACTTATCACCCGTCCACCGCCCTCCATCGCCACCATCCCCACCACCTCGCTTCCCTCCACCTCCATCTTCCCATCCTACCTCTTCTACGCTCCCCACCCTAGTTCCATCCCCCACCCCTGCACCTTCTTCCCCCTCAGACTAACTCCTTGCTCTACCTAGTTCCATCCCCATCCCTAGCTTACCACCATACCCTAGCCTCAATCCTCCTCCCCATGATGTACTCACCTCCCTGCCCGACCTTCACCCATGACATATCCCTTTTGAGCAGTAGGATGGCTTGACTTACCATCAAGCCTCACTCCCCGGTTCTGAGGGCACTTGTGGGGACACTAGCGACCACACTTCTACAAGAGAGGAGGACGATGATGCCTCCATCTCTGAGGAGTCAGACACCAACACCCCATCTCTTTTAGGACATCTCTCGGATGCTCCTCATACACGTCACATTTATAACACGCGATCGCAAGTACGTCACACGAGATGATAGTTTTATGATTCCAATCTTGTTTGGAATTGTAGAGGGATCGACGACTCTCTATCCGAGTCACATGTCCTCTCCCTAATCAATAAGCACAACTTAGGGATAGTTGGGCTTATTGAGCCGATGGCTACATCGAATCACTCCCATTCCATTTCGAGGAAACTCAGAATGGACCATGTTTACTGTCACTCCTTGAATAAGCTTTGGCTTTTTTGGAAGCGAGATTATTCGTTGGAACTACTGGCAGAAGAGACCCAGTACACCACTTTTGATGCTTATAGTAGTCTATGCATTGTATAGACACCTAGTGCAGGAGGCCCTCTAGGAGGAGCTCACCTTACATATCCATGCCCATTCACGACTTGTTGACCTACTTTGGTTTATCGCTGGGATTTCAACTGCATATAGGCAGTCCGAGAACGCCAGGGAGGCCATCTTGGTCACATTCTATGGATGCCTTTAACGACTTTATGTACCTCAGTCACCCATCAGGCATCACTCGTGGAGCCACCTACCATCGGTGAGAAGTGGACGTAGTGTAATGAGCGTAAAGTAGATGCGCGTATGTATGAGTGGCTCAATTGTTGTTTTACTAATATCACTACGCTGATGCATTACACCATCATGATTGAGATCCTACTGAGATATTACTCAGATCATTCACCGATCCTCCTTCTCTCGGACTCGAGTAATCGAGTCCGTCATCCTCCATTCGGAGTCCAAGCCATGTGGTCAGAGCATAACGACTTACATCATTTTGTACACAACCATTGGCATGGAACGATCTCTACGTCGCCTATGGAGAACTTCAGTTTTAGGCTGAGGAATCTCAAGTTCCACCTAAAATGGTGGAATCAACATGTCTTTGGAGACGTACACACACCGGTTGAAGCACTCAAGAAGAAACTAGGTGCTGTTGAGCGACAGCTGCAAGATGGTTGGTCGGACGATGTGGGAGAGCGTCAACTTCAACTTAGAGAGCAGCTTGAGGATGCTATGCAGTGTCAGGAGATTTTCTACCTCCAGAAATTACGGGTCCCATGGCTGCAAGAAGGTGATAGAAACACACGTTTCATTCACGCCTCGATCCGTCACAAAGCCAGTCCTAATTATATGACCCTATTAGAGACACATAGTCAGGATCCTACCCAACTAGCGACCGCAGGAGTAGAGTTTTATCACTCGCTCCTATCCTCACAACCAATTATTGTGAGTGAGGATCTTCTCGCCTCTATCCCTCACTTGGTGACCAACTAAGAAAGCACAATTCTCACAGCCCTACCTACTCGAGCAGAGATCAAGGCGGTAGTCTTTTCCTTGGGTAGGAACAAGGCCCCAGTACTAGATGGATTTTCAGCAGAATTCTACACTACATACTGGGATATCGTAGGCACTAACTTGGTGCTTGCTATCAAGGAGGTGTTTACGCACAAAGTCTTCCCTCAAAGTTGGAAATCCACTTTTCTAGCGCTCATTCCAAAAGTGGGCACTCCAACTTCCTTAAGAGACTTTCGCCCCATCAGTCTTTGTAATGTATGCTATAAAGTTGCATCCAAGATCATTACAAATAGACTAGGAAAACTTCTTGACAGGCATATCTCGCCTGAACAGTGTGGTTTTGTCAAGGGTCGACATATCCATGACAATATCATGCTAGTTCACGAACTATCACAGTCATTAACTACTCATATTCTGGGCTCAAATGTCATCATCAAACTAGATATGGAGAAGGCCTTTGATCGAGTCGAATGGAATTTTCTTACCCAAGTGTTACGTCGCTTTGGGTTCACTGGTGCGTTCATCGATCTTGTCAATGCCTGCATTAGAGAGAATCATTTCTCTCTCTTGATGGATGGAAATTCCACTAGCTTCTTCACGGCCACAAGAGGTCTACGACAAGGTGATCCTATCTCACCCACCTTTTTTATATTGATGTAGGAGGTCTTCAGCCAATCACTCACACATGCGATTGACCACGGCCTCATCCAACCGTATTTTATGAAAAAGGGCTGCACGATCCTCTCGCACTCTGTATTTGCAAATGATGCCATCCTTTTCCTTAATATATCTAAAAAATCCATTAAGGAATTTATTAGTATCCTCACAACATACGAGCAAGCTTCGGGCCAGCTCATCAATGCCTTGAAGAGTAGCTTTATAGTTGGTCCTTCCACCATTATAAAGAGCTCTCAGATACTCTAGCACTATACCCGCTACTCATGAGGACGCCTTCCTTTCGACTATCTTGGATGCTCTATCTTTCTAGGACCCGTTAGGCTTCATTACTTTGATGCACTACTAGATAAACTAAGAAAGAAACTAGAGGGATGGGAACTTTGTTTTCAATCCCCTGGAGGACGTATCCAACTTGTTCGACACGTCCTCATGAGTATCACACTGCATATCCTTGCGGTCCACTTACTATCTCTCACAGTCCTCTGCTTAGTGGAACGACTATGCGCATGTTTCCTATGGTCTGGCCATCTTGAGGGAGAGTGTCACCATCATTGGGTCTCTTGGGCAAAAGCTTGTAGGCCGATGATCGAGAGGGGTCTAGGAATCACACACCTCCCGGATGTCCAAGACATGCTTCAAAAGAAACTCGTATGGCGTATGCGCACCACACACTCCCTATTGGGAAGTTTTACTTCTACCAAGTATGGCGAGTGGGCCCGTCGAGAGATGGATATTCGGGGCCCTCGGATATGGCAGGCTTGGCAGAAACACTTGCTTGAGATAGCCTAGGTCACATGTCGGCAGGTTGGCCGAGGTGCTATTAGCGCCTTGTTTGACACTTGGCATGGTGACAAACCCATAGCTCGCCATCCACACTTTGTACCTCATCGATTGAGACTAACACTGGCCCAACTGCTCATGGACAACATGGGACACCTATGGGAGCAGCATGGCCTCCCTTCAGACACACTCTCCCAGGTATAGAGTACCCCTATAGTGACCACTCGCGGCCGTGCGATTTGGATGCTCACACTCGATGGAACCTTCTCTTGTAGATCTTCTAGGGAGCATTTACGCGAGGGATCCCCCCACCAGCACTCGGGTTGTCGCATCTAGCATCCGGCGATCCTCACACGTGTCTCCTTTTTCCTCTAGAGACTGATGATTGGGTGATCCGTAAGGTCACTCCCCAAGTTCGTGTTGTCACTACTGCCCCGCATCACCACAGGCTGAGACTATGGAACATCTCTTCTTCCACAGTGAGACAGCCCTAGACTGTTGGCGTCACATCACACACTGATGGAGATAACATCAACACGACTCCTGCGGACACGCCGCTACCATCAACCGACCAAGTCAACGCAGCGTCATCAAGCACGTCTCCATCTCAGCACGGCCCATCAAGCACGTCTCCACCTACACATGCCCCGTCATGCATCATGACATGTCGTCAATGCTAGATCAAGAACTACCCTCTGACGTGACATGAAATCATGTTGCCTATCTTTACTTTTATTTTTATCTTTCGCATTTTCTCTTTTGTCCAAGGCCTATAATTATAGGCCAATGCTACAAGAAACATTTAGGCAAAGTTATATTCAAGAATTGAGTTTTCTCTTCTTGGAGGACTTGCCCTAATCCCCTGCAGCCTTGACATGCACTTCAGTGCTGAGATCGCCACTGTTGCCGTCGTCGATGCCGCCCGCATTGCCGACCGCTGTCCTCTCCTCCTCCCTCTCCCTCTTCCATCTACCAGTTCACCCTGCGCCACGCGCGAGGCCACCTTGCGCCCTAGTGCCAGGCCACCCAACGCCTAAGCGTAGGGCCGCGCAGTGCCCAGGCACAAGGCCACCCAACGCCCACGCACCAAGCCGCCCCGCGCCTTAGCGCCACGCTGCCCTTCGCCAAGCGCAAGGCCGCCCAGTGCCCACGCGCCAGGCTGCCTCGCGCCCTAGCGCCAGGCTGCCTCGCGCCCTAACGCCAGGCCACCCCACGCCCTAGCGCCAGGCCGCCCTGCGCCCAAGCGCAAGGTCATCTAGCGCCCGGGCACCTGGCCGTCCCGCGCCCGCGCACTAGGCCACCCAGCGCCCAGGCACAAGGCCACCCAGCGCCCATGTGTCAGGCCGGCCCGCGCCCTAGCGCTAGGCCGCCCTTCACCGAAGTGCAAGGCTGCCTAGTGCCTACGCACCAGGATGCCCCGCGCACACCGCGCGGCGGCCGCCAACACTTGCTGCGTGCCCAACCGCCCACACACTCTGCGCACTAGCTGCAAGCACCCGCCGCATGCCCGTCCACATGCCCAGCCGCTCGCGCACGCCGTCTGCGCCCGCTGCTCGTCTGCCCCGCCCAAGCGCCCCAGCCACCAAGCGACCAAGCCAACCAGGCCACCTCTCTGCCAAGGCCGCTCAATGCCTGGAATGCCAAGCAACCCCTGCCCGGTAGCGATACGCCGAGAATTCCCCGAAGCCTTGTCATAGACTTCGATGCTTAGGTACTCCTAAACTCTTTGGTGCCGTGTGTTCTTCGTCTAGTGTTCCGCGAGAAGTCTTCCACCGCCCGCGGATCTGTTTTTGGATTCTTTGGAATTTTCAACGATTAGTGGATTAGGTCTTTCTTGAGTTTTCCCGCGAACGAGAATTCGGTAGTATTGCTTTTGGTGCTTGGCATCATCGTGGTGGTTGAAGACAGTACTCTCACCCTCGACGAGGAGAGGGGCTGCACCACTACTAGTTCATCGGATTTAAGTTTTTCAAATCAATCGTGTGGATTTGTGGTCTGATTTATCCATCTCATTCCTAAATCAACGCCGTTCCCAGCACCTACCGTCATCCTTCCTGTCTCATCAGTCATTTTGCATCCATCATCTAGCTGTCCTGCATCACACACCCTTGGCGTCCACTCCTTCCGATCCCATTGACCCTGTTCGAGTGTTTTGGCAAGATGTTTCTCTCGCCAACATGCTCTAAATGGAGCCCCATCCTACACATTACCATAGCCTACTTAGTATGGGAGATATGGAGAGGGTGAAATTCTTCTGGTTATGCACGAACTCCCATATGCGCTCTGGATATGGCGCACCTACCATCACATCTCGCCTCGCGACTGCATCTCAGCCCTCACGTGCAGCTTCCTTCGTTCTTGGGGCATTTCGGTGACCCTTGCCCCTGTCCGTATTCAGCTACAGGTCGTCCGTTGGCTTCCACCGCCACTCGACATCGTCAAACTGAATGTAGATGGGGCGGCCAAAGGGAACATGAGGCCAACAGGGGGAGTGGACATTGGCATTTATGTAGATGGGTGGTATCCTCCGTAATCATACAAATATCATTTATGTATATTTTCCTTTCATGCACATTGGCATAGAGGAGTGGGATCCAAGTGTAATTGGGATATTTATGCTCGCTCCACGCCTAAAAAAGATGATTAATACTCCACTTTATACATAAAATTCCCCTAGGTGGCGTCCAGGGCACGGTTGGATCGGACTACTAGCACAACCATAGGTTTAGCCGTAGCCGGCATTGCGTTTTTTGCTAAAAAATAATGTTTACCTGTTTAAATTTATAATAATGGTTAAAATATCTAAAAATAATTCCATCACTACGAAAGATATTATTAATCGATTCTACAAGTCATTATTGTAAAAAATTCGCCTTCAATGGGACATAAAGTTAGGAGATCATGGATAAATTTTTTATGTGGATGAAGTTTGCCTATAAATTCACCAAGAATGCAAATTTTTTTGCAAAATATTGAGATCCATAATTTTGCTGCAAAACACTTTTTAAAGATTTTTAATAACAAACAAAACAAATCGACCGCTATATCATCTCATGAACCTTTAGTCATATAGTTTCACTGGTTGTAAATTAGGGAAAAAATAACTAGATGTATGTACTACCCTATTATTTCAAAGATTATGTAGGGGAAAATGACTTTAATTAAATTAGATTAAATAACTTCCTAGTATATCTATCTTCACAACTTTCACTCTTTTAAATGATACAACCAACATGCCAAAGTATTAACTTTGGCCTAAAGACATAAAAAATGAAGGTACTAATAGAGTCTATGATTGGTTAAAATCTAGTTAATCCCAAACCTAATTAATGTCTATTTATAGATGTATAGTCATGAATATATTAGAAATTACTAAAATACTTTGTAGAGGATAAAAAGTAGAAAGTTTTTTCCTGAAGAATTGAGAAACACTACACTTATTATGTTTTAGGAGTTTTTTTGGAAATTTATCACACTTAATAAAGATAACAATAATTATTTAGTCAATTTCAGAAGGGTCCAAAGGGAAAGTTCTGGAGTATAATAAATATTAATTTAACAAGACATGGTGATGTCAACATTTCCCAAGTAAGTTACACTCAAAATTAAATGTTTCCTTTTTGATTTTTATAGAAGAGTAGAAAGAACTTTATTGGAAATAAACCAAAATAGGATTTGAACTGATAAAATAATTAGTTAAACAGTGGCCTACTCTTTGTTTTCTAATTTTATTGACAACGTCTTTCTTTTAGAACCAATGTAGAGTAGGATCCTTATAATAGAATGTGCATGTTCAATATCAAGGAGAGTTTTTCTGCTGAGAATTGCAGCCTTAGTGAGAATCTTCAAGCCATTTACCGGAGTGAGAATCTTCAAGCCATTTATATATCCAACCTCTAAATGTATACATAATATTCTGAATGTTGGATATCCTCTTCTTTCCATGAGCTAGGCTGCAAGAAGTCTGACTTTCTTTCCTAGCGTCCACTCAAAGCAAAAGGAAGAAAAATGAAGGGGAGGACACTCAAAATGACTGGCATAAATATCAAAATGATAGTGTCCGCTGTATTTATACTGTTATAGAAAGTTTCATCAAAGTAGAAGGGACAAATTCATCGAATCCTCACCTTTGGTAACACTTAATAAGAGTCCGCAAACTTATATGATATCCATTTGCATCGGAAGATTGTATGCATATGAGCCTATAGGCCCTATATATATCTGTTTAATAACATTCATGCCTCGATAATCGCCAAACCCTAATAGGTCATTCTGGTTAGTATCAGTGTCTGGAAAAATCATCAAATATTACCTTCTATGATATTTCCACTACCATGCTTGTGATTTAACTACATACCCTTCCTTGAGAGTCAATCTGATGTAACAAGTCAGGCGCCGAGATTGAAGAGCTCATGTTACACCACAGGGAGGGTGGGGACAACCGTCCTACATCAGAGACGAATAATGCAAGCAAACTGCAAGTGAAAATGCGATAATTAAATCAATGAGAGGTATAAAAGCTGGTGTCAACAGACACCTATGACCACTAAATCGCGATAAGCAAGACCTGGGAATGCCACTAGGCTCCCGATTACCTAGACGATAGGTTGAAGGCTGATAGTGTGAGCACAACAATTGGTGCCAGGGCGTGCACCTTCGACGCGCAAATGAAGGTCGTACCAAGAGAAACCTATATCACTATATGTCACTCCTATCTATCACTACCCTAACCCCTTCTGTCGAAAACATTTGGAGGCACTATAAGAAATAGTGTACGAAATAATGAAATGCCAAAAGAGAGATTATGAGTGTACCAATAGCGGCGGCGTACGATCACGTGTGACTTGGCAGTAGTGGTACTCGCCTTGCATGAATATTTGCGACTATAGCGTGAGTAGGCCTAGGTAGGCATGGTTGCGCAGGTGGGCATTGCGGTATGGGTAGGCCCATCGGTGACATGCGTTGACGAGTGGTGGCGGTGAGCACCACGAAGCGGTCAGGGGGGGGGGGCGGTGATGAGCAGCGGGGGGGGGCGCTAACGAATGATGGTGGCGGGCGCTGATGAGGGGGCAGGCGCGGGATGGTAGCTTGGTCGTAGTGCGGGCGGCCATGCGGTGGGGCAGGCAGCCTCGCAGCGGTGTGGGCTGGCAGCCTGGCGGCGGTGTGGGCAAGCAGTCTGGTCGAGCAGCTAAGCAGGCAACTGGAGTGGTTAGCTGCGGGGTCTACAAGGTGGGAGGTTGCATAGGTCAGTTGGACAATCTCGTAGAATGGTTGGGCAGCGAGGCGACATAGCCTGGTGATAACACTGTTGGGTAGCGATGCTGACGACCACAGGTGCCGTAGGTGGCAGCCCTAGGTGGGCAATGCCCACTATGGGTGAGCCTAAGCACGCGGGCTTGAGCGGGCAGCATCGATTGATGGCTGTGATCCACTGCCATGAGCGGTAGAGCCCGCAGGCTAGGCGACCACGAGTGATGGCGCTCACGGATTGGGCAACCCCATGTGGCGGCGCTTGTAGGCCATGTGTTGTAGGCAAGCTTGCTGGCAGCACGAGGGGCGGCGGCTAGCAGCCCTTAATGAGTCGGCGTCACCGACAATAGGGGGCGTGCCGGCGATGGCCTTATTAGTGTTTCCTAGTTTTTTTTTTCAAACCCAAAATCACAGTAGCCTTTTTTTAATTGCCAACAAAACCTAAAAATAACTAAGAAAACACTTAAATAATTAACAAAAACATCAAGCGATCACATTATTTTAAAATTTATTCTTTAAAAGGGGAAAATATGAGCCTTCCTACTTGGAAATAATGGGGAGAAGGCCCAAATAAGGGGTCATAGGGGCCCTAATAGGAGAGAGGCCCCAAACATGCCCAAACATAGGCTCGCAAACCCATGAACATGTAGGACCATATGACGGCCCAAATAAGTTCAAAGAAATACACACAATGCGTACGTGGCCACACATAAAAAGCCTACAAAATAAGAAAGATCAGGGAAAAACAAAGTCAAACATCCGGGGCCCGTTGACTAGGTGGAGTGATGTCGAACGTCGTAGGGACATTGTCCGGTCGGCACACAGTGTGATGGCTCAGGTACCGATAAGAGATGGTGGTATCAAACGTCGGGGGTGTCGTCGTTCGACGGGTGAACCTTAACGGGTCAATGTAACTACGATGCGAAGAATGAATGTCCTACGTGTCGTACATGCAGGTGCCGACTCGACGGAGGCACCAAGCTCCAAGCTGGGGCGGGGTTGCCGGTGACGGCGATGGTGGTCTCTCGAACCTTGTCAGAGCCACGTAGGCATCTACGACCAAACATAATCAATCTGTAAGTCTCGCACGTAACAAACAGTATCATCCGTACCGGTAAGACACTCAAGTACGTCGTAGTTTTCTCTCAAAACCTCTCTCACCTACATAGCTTGAGTGCGGTGGAGTCAATGTGAAAATTTACTACAAGCGGTAACTAAACGAGCAACGAAAGAGGATGGCGTACCTCGTCGGCGTGGCTCGTGGTGCAGAATCATCAATGGTCAGCGGTGATCAAAGCGTGTGGCGCAGAGAGGTGCCAAAGAGAATACGACAGCTCGACGAGCAGTGATGTTGCCGAAGCAATGGGTAAAGGTTGGCGGAGAAGAGGAAGTGAGAGCGACAGCGATCGCGGCTCAAGCCGATAGATGTTCTAAGTCAGCGCAACCCTTGAGGCAGTGCAACACCGACAAAGAGGAGTGACTATGGCAAGCGGGCGGCACGGGTTGATTCGCTGTATTTAGCAGAATGTTCATCCGAGAATGCAGCGACTATCGGAGGAAGTGTGGAGGATCGCACGAAGTCTCTCAACACCTAGGGAGAGAGGGACCAAGTCGTAGCAGCTCCCCGGTGCGGTGCAAGCGGGTCAAGGGGGGGGGGTCTCAGCCAGTATTGTCCAGAGACAAGCACCACGTGACTGAATATCACAAACAGAATGGTGCGGATCGACACTCCCGATGACCGGGTTCCGTTATGGGGAACACCAGGCACGGGAGCTCCGTGGGGGTGTGGCGGCTTGGTAACGGCAGGCAGACTCATCAGGGTGCTCCTCAGGTGCACCTAAACATGGTCCGGTAGGAGTGTCAGCCATCGGAAACCACCACAGAGTCTAGAAGTTATGTCTGTTTGCGAAGACCAGGGGCCATCCAACGACCTTCCAAAAAGAAAGGGGATCCCGCTATAGGCTTTGGAGACTCTTCAATAGGGTCTCAATGACGTCCACGTCCCAGTCAGCTTCACTTGACCGTCAAAAATCATGGGGACCGTCAGCATTAGGCCCTGTTGATCGGCTCAGGAATTCCGTTGTGTGAGATGCGTCTAGGTCTTATTGACCGGCTGAAAGATTCCACCTGTCAAGACACGTTATCTCCGTTCCTCAGATCCAACAGCGGATCACACCCACGCTACCTATGCATTCAGATCTCCCCTAGGGTCTATTGGGAGCTAGTCAAAAGCTTTCCAGTCGTGATGTGCCACCTTCTCATTATGGCACGACAGCCAGATTTCTTGCGACTGATAGGCACCGTTAGCGAGTGCCATTGACACCCAACGGTGACTTGGAGTTCACGATTCTCCGAGCGAGCATGACCCTCCTGCGAGCCTCCGAATTGGAATTTAGGGAATTCCTGACGAGAAGGAATTCCTCTCCCACCCTTCTCGTTTCCTCTACTCCCCTTCCTTTCTGCAATCACTTCTCTAAAGAAGGGGGAGACCAGAAATCAACAACGAAGGTTCTTCTCTCTTTTTCCTGATCTGCGTGTTTAGGGCACCCTGTCTTCCCTTATAAAGGGGGGAAGTCAAATGGGCCCCAAAATGGGTCAACAACGGGGGGGGGAGGAGGTCCATTAGGGCGGCCCTTATATAAATGGGCTCCCCCATTACAAAATGAGAGAAAATGAAAACATAAAAAGGAAACAAGGATGGAGGCAAAAACTAGGGGCCCCTCCTGGTGGCGGTGACGACGGACGTACGGGGGACGTCACATACGTAATGAAAACACAACGAGGAGAATGGGAAAACACGAGAGAAGAACGATGAAAAACAAAACGCGATAATCGAGCATCTTTCACCCCGCTTTCGATGACGGTGGCCGGTGTCGCGGACGACGTCGTCGATGATCCTTGATGGCGTGCACCACCATGGAATGCTTTGAAGGATGGATTGCGCATGTCATCTCTCACTCCATGAACTGGTTGAGACAGGATCTTTGAAGCTACATGGTCGCCCATCACAATCTCCCCCCATACCATGGATCAGCGATCCCATGTTCATCACATAATTACATTCCAAGACATTTTGTTGCACCTGAGCTAGGGTGGTTTGAAATCTCATGAATAGAGCCTCATAAGTCATAGTCTAATTACAACTTCCCGTCCATAGAATTTGTTTGCTGTCCCGAGTCCAATGACCACTTATGTTACTGATTAGCTGAATTTTGGGTGATTAAGATGCCTTAATTACTGTCATTGTACAATTCCGATGATGGAATTCAATTTATAAATTTACCCCAATACTTATATGTATAGTGTGAATATCGGGCATCGTCCAAGAGAGGCTAAGTAGGCAAATGAGATGTTCAATCTGATTGGTGGATTTTAAGCTGAATCTGGGAGAGGAATATAGAGGAGATAATAGGATGAGTGATTCCTATCCGGATTTCTTGATCTTGTCAAGAAGATCAAGAACCTCAGGATAGGGGAAAAGAAGTGAGGATTGTATTTGTGAGATATGTATTTAGGCTTCTTGATCTTGAAATCAAGATCAAGAGATCAGAAATAGAGTAGGGAATAAGATAATATAAATGGGAATGATAATCTATAAGGAGCTGATTCAATTTTTAAACAAGAAGGTAATGGAATCTATCTAATTTTTAGTTAATTTTTGTTTTCAGGGCTCAATATTCATCTCAAGAAAAATCAGATTCAATTCCTAGAAAGGGCCAGAACATTTCGTCCAAGCAAAGGCGATTTAGAAGAATACAATCTAGAAATCAAGACCAGAAAATGCAATGAAATAAACTCAGAAACTTGTTTGATCCAAGAACTTCCTCCTCTGTCTGCTCAGCTGTGGATGGAAGACTCCAGAATGGTCACAGAGGAAAAAAAAGGGTTTAAGTACCTTGGGTGAAAGGGTAAAGTCACTTCCCTTTTTGCCCTTGGTCATCCCTTCATTACAAGCGTTCTAGAGACTTGCTGATAATTTCCACCGTTGGATTGAAAGTAGATGAAGTGAACAACCCACAATCAAAATTTGAGCGTGATGCAACGGTGGAGTTGCAAGATATGAGGGTTCGAAGAGGGCTGTCTCCCCATTTTATCATTTTCTCTCTCCTCCGTCTCCTCGTGTTCTGTGCTCATTTTGGATCTTCTTTCTCCGAATTTTTTCCTCCAAAGTTGTCCAATCTCCTGCTGAAACCTATCACCTAAGATATTTAGACCCAAATAAGCCTTTTGACAAATATATAAATATATTCTGATAACAAAAAGTCCTGGAAGAATACCCAAAGAAATTCAGAAAAATTATTTACTCACCAAATTGACTTCATTTTGATTTAGTGCTCAATAAGTGGTTCTAATTCAGATAAATGATAATTCCATATGCAAATATGCATTTAGACATTTTAATACCCCTAGATAACACATATTTATATCATTTTACCACTGAATTTGTGTGTTATCAGTTACCAGGTCATGAATCACCTTGATTAGGGATAGTCATAATACGACTCCAGGATATATATAGAGAAATTCGGTGAAATCATTGCCCCAACGACACCCACAAACCTTAAGTTTCTCCACACTAATGGCTATGGGATGGTACATACTCTTCATACCAGTAAGACTAGACAATGTTACTCTTCCAATGGTATTATTATGTTTTTTTGGATTATCCTTAGAATATGATTATTTAAAGCACATGTTTGTAGACTCATTATGATCACCATATTCTGATCTCATTGTAATTCACTTATGTGTTGCAAATATTCATAGACTCTAATTATGAGCATCACAAATGCATTACAAGAAATATATTGTATTACTGAATATGAAATGAGATGTGACATGCGCGATTGGTTTACATAAGTCATATAGTTTCAAACGTTTCTATATAACAGTTTTTTTATGTAAACATGCCTCCTTAAAAATAATTTCATTATATAAATCAGTAATTTTATCAAAATGGCATTCCAAAGTCTTTTACCTTAAATGTAAATAAAGAAAATGAGAGGCTTATTTTATCTAGTAGTTATGTGATGGAGAATCCTTGTGATTCACAACATCTGTGATGATCATAGGTATAACCTCTTAACCACACTGACTTTGAAAATTGGGCTCATTAATAATTCCTTGGTGACAATAAAAAACAAGATACTTTTCTGATAAAAGGCAAACCATATGCATTTATAAACTGTATGCAATAATAGTAGAAATTTTTGGTTGAGTCATCAGTTTTATAGAACATAATTATAACATTTAACACTGGACAAGGTAAATTCTTAGTGGTAGTGACGTTTTGATTTCATGATATTTTCCAAGCTTCATGGTATTTAAATTACCACAATGTTTGAAATGAAAATGGTTGCATCAAACTGAAGATTAAGGTAATTTACAATCAAAACAGCTTAGAGGTAATGGAGGTAGAAAGTTGACAATTTTACTATGGACCATTTCTGATCTAGTAAAAGTTATTTCACTCTTATGTAACACCCATAATTCATTTATATGTGGGCTTCCGTGGGGCTGACCAACTTACTATCTTAACCCCAAAAGTAGAAAGTCATCTTTGATTTTAAGGAATAACTACCTTTAAATCCAGCAAAGGCTACAGTACATAGGAATTGAGAAATATATTTCTGAATGAGATACTTTATGATTCATTTCATAGGTATATTTCTAAACTGGTTTTATGATAGCCCTCATAGGTGGCCTAAATTTATTCTTTTTCAAAATAAAATTAAAATTTGTGACTAATGAATTAGAAGTGAGCATGATAATCTCAAAATTAAAATGTCCTGCTTTGCTTAATTAGATGATACTTCTGAATATCTGAAAATGTAATATTTGAAAAAAAATAATCGACTTTCAATTTTTTAAACTAGAATGCCTTTTGTTTTATTCCATTGGTAATTAACTGGTTTTACTATTCATATGCCCAAGAATAATGAATATCAGCCATAAAACTTAATAATTAGATTTCCATCTCTAAAGCACAGGATTAGAATTTAAGTCATTCAATTTTTAATGAAATAAATTGAGATGTAAATAGAAGGTCCTTGATAACATGCAAATTACTGGGTTGTTACTACCAAATTTACATTTTTATGCATTGACAATATTTTTTAAATTCATATCAGGAAGCCTAAAATGATAAATATTTTTTTGGAGTGATTTTCTGATTTTTTTGAATTAGATTTTTCACCATATTATATTATGAAAGAAATCAAGTTTCTGAATCAAAATATATTTTTATGAATTGTTTCACTGTAATATTCATGCATGTATGAATTTTCTTTGTTAAATGTATTTATACTATTAAGGACTTAGTACATTTTTATACTTAGTACTATTTATACTAATGTAGTTTCACCCTAAAGTTGTGATCTGTCATGTATCGCGATTTGATTCAATAAAATAGTGGCCAATGAAAAATGCCAAAACTGATTACCTGCAATAACAATTACTGCATCGATAACTGTAACTCAAATATGAAGAAAAAAAAGAAATTTAGGCTAAAAAATCAAAATTGCAGCGGTACTCATGGCATAATTATGCTGATGTGGCACACAGAAATTAGTGCCAGATTAGGCAGTTACGGGAGACCATTCTCCCTTTCTTGACATAAATGGCATGTCCTTCATTATAAAATGATGAAAAAAGGAATATTGTTATGTAGCGAGTGGCGATATGCTGCAACGTCAGAATGATTAAATCATAAAACTAAACATGGCATTGTCAACATGTATGATTGTGAAGATGAGATGGCTATGACAATCCATTAAATGAATTGTGATCTCAAATCTTTACTACCGACAAAAAATAAGGAAGCATCAGTGCTGATGTTGAGGACAAAGAAAAAATGGATGACTAGGATGCCCCCGACTTCAAAGATTGATATCTGATGTTCTAGAAGGCAACCTGAGCTGAAATATTGAAGGACAGTTCATTTTCATCCCTATTTCTTGTCCTTGATCTAAAAATAGAGTTGCCGATCCTTTTCAAATTCATCTTTAAAATTGCTTCACACTGATGTTGGCTGATTGAAAGCTAGTGAGTTTTTCAGATCCATCAAGCTTAGCCTTAGTTCCTGGGTCTGTGAGAAGAGGAAACAGAGAAGAGGGGGACCTTACCTGCACTCCCAAATTACTGTGGCCTCAGTAGAACATGAGGATATACGGTAAGTATCCTTGCCTTATATTATTTTTTTTCAACGTTGGCGTTAGCATAGATGAATTTTGTTTTCAGATCCCACTTATGATCTGTATACTCTCTAATCACATCATGACATTTTCAGGTCATCATCTTGTCATCATATTACTCATTAAACAATTATACATAACCTCGTTCTGTATATCAATCCCTTTCTGTCTCTTCATTATCTTCACTTTATCCACACTCTGAGAACCTAATTACCACTATCTACTTTCCACTTTAATCATGTTCACCATAGTACAATTTATCACTGTCTCTACGCATATTATCATCACTTAAGTCCACATTTAATCCATGTGCTATCTTATCACAGTAATCAATATTGAAAAAATATTAAATTGTTTATCTGTATTCCTTGTGAAGACAATAAGTATTCATCACTAGCTAAATTTTCTTTTGTGGGTACAGGTTTATTTTTTTATTGAATAAAATAAACAATTCCTGGGATGAGTTAAAACCCTAATTTTGAGTTTAACAGTCATGAGAAGAAACTTAACGTTTTATATGACTAGGAATTATGTATAATTGTTTAATAATATATAGCGTTTAATGATTTATAGAGGAACACATTCATGTCCATGTTTATTATTCTAACACATTATGGGTGATCGAGACCAGTTCTGATCTGAAGTAAAAGTGTTCGATTTTTTATCTTTTTGAACCACCTTGGAAAACTTATAATATAAGAAACCAAACTCTCATTTAATATTTTCTCTTTTCCATCGTATTCAAGGTATGCCAGAAAAGTATTGCATCTAACTTCTAAAACCTAAATAAAATCATTCTAAAATCCCATTATTTTTCACAAAATACTTTTTCTCATCAATACTCTTGGTCTTAAAATAAAAATATTACATTTTGATTTGATTATGAAATCTACACAATCTATGATTGAAATGCAAGAACTTCTCAAATAAGGTGATCTCTAGAGCATCATGTGAGATTTGAGATCTAAGATGGAGAAATTCAAAAGGTTGCCCAATTTAAGAAATTGTACCAGCATTGTTAAGTTATATGTGATAGCATAAATTATTTTATACATTTTACAATTAAATTGTGTGCGCATCATTATTTTATGGAGCTAAGAGAGAAAATGAGACTCAAGCTTTAGGCCCGTGAAGAAAAAATGGTGGTATATAAATAAAACATAATGTTTAAGTAAATATGCGACAAAGTGGAAAAATGGACTGAAATGACCATCAATCCAATTGTAAATCTCACTTTTTATAAAAATTAACTAATACGTGACATGATTTGTTTTTGTATTTGTAATGTGCAGATTATGAGCCAAATTATAATACAAATTCACTATGGAGAGGAGTCATAAACTCGTTCTTTACATTCCTTTTCTAGCATATTGAATGACATTAAGCTGTATGAATATAACAGAACAATATAATCCAGGTAATGCGATTCAAAATGATTATCCAAAAACCATCTGTGCATAGACCATATGGATAATATGTGAATTTTTGAGAAAGAGTTCACTTTATTAATTGACAACACCTATATTATTGGGTTATTTCTATGAAAGCAACATATTTTATGGACTAAAATAATTATAAGTTCATTTTATCGAGCATTAAGTGATTAAATCTACTTTGATAGTGATATTCTGTTTTTTCCCATTTAATTCTATGCTGGGGAACTTTCTGACCTCATATTTGTAAAAAAGTCAATTTACTAATTCAGAATACTTTTATGAATTGTTTGAAATTATATTCATGGAGATGTTAATTGTTTAACAATAAATTTATCGATTTATTATATTTTATGACATTGTATTTTTAATTTTTTAAAAATAATATCCCCTCCTTCAAATTGTGCCCTGCCATATGGTGCCATTTGATGTGATTGGATGACGACCAATACAAAGCATAGGAAATGATAGCATAGAGAATCATTAGGAGAAGGTACACTTACAGAGGATGTCTTTAAGTACAGCCCATTAAGGGAATTAAGTCACAAAATAAGCTTTCTAATTGCTTTATTGTGATTTAAATAGATGTGTGGACCTTTTTAAAATTAATCCTTAAACTTGTTTCCTACTTATGTGTGCTCATTGAAAGCATGTGAGTTCTGAGATCCATCAGGCTTATTCATTGTGTCTTGGGTAAGTGGGAAGAGGCAACAGAGAAGATGGGAGCTTACCTGCACTCGCAAATCACCATGATCCTGGAGCAATGTAAGGATCAATGTAAATATCCACAAATTTAATTGATTATTTTGACATCATCCTAAGGTTAGAAAATTTCATCTTCATGTTCCACCATTTCATCACACTTTTATATTCTTTAATAACATCTTATCATTTTTATTTCACCATATCATCCTAACCTTGTTCATCATTCACCTAATATGACTCGTTGTTTACACCACTCCTGTGCATTTACTTTTCTTATCTTCAGTTCCTCCTCCGTCTCGCTGGTTCTTCTAAAATCCTAGTTATCACTATCTACTATCTACTATGATCATCTCAGTTATAGTATTAATTTGCACGACTCCGTATTTTATACTTATCTAATCATATCACACTAATCACTAATTAAAGAATATTAAATCCTTAATAATTGCTCTCTATGAAGAAAACCCATACTCATCACTGCCTAAATTTATTCAAATGAATACATGTTCATATTTTTATTCATTAGTCAAAAAAATAAGAACAAACATTATGATTAGCCTTAATGACACCATAGATGATAGCATTGCTTATTTTAAAACAGGGTGATTGATTTTATTATTACATTAGTTGATGCTTAGACCTGAGAGATGAAAGGCATTTTTAGATGAATAGATATTTTTTGACTAGAACATATGAGTCCTAACCATGTGACTTTACACTAACAAGTCGAAAATTGTGATATTTCAGATTGTGATGGAATAATTTGAGCTCTATACAAAAGAAAAAAGACTCTGGAATATGCTGTAATGGAGTACTTGGTGATGTAGTGGAAATATTATATGAGTTATTCACATAATTCCCACTATATGAGTCTCAAGCAGGATGACTTTGTAGGGTTTGATAGTTCATTTGGAAAAAAATGAATCAAAGAATGTCAGATAAAAGAGGGTTTTACCTTCAGGTATCAACTAATTAATAGATTATGGGTGAAGATTAAGCTTTAAGGGTATTTTTAGCACAATGCTTTAATGTGTGTTTTGATGAATGTTCAAAGTGATGCATGCCTCAATATGGGTTGTGATCAAAGCACAATAGGCCCTCAGTCAAGTAGTTGACTGATTGTATGTGAAGAGAGAATAATAACCTTAGATATATTAAAGGGTTACTTAGTTTGACCATACACTAAAGAAGTCAAATCATATATTTAGGACTTGTAATTTTATAACATGAAGATAAACATAGTTTTTATCACTGTTAAGGTATTTGTGTAAATTTGTCTTCATTTCATTTGTTGAATAACTTGTTCAAAATCTTAATTACTACCTTCGAGTATTTAAGGATAAATTTATTGATGATTTAATGTAACTTAATTACATGAAGATATTATGATCTAATGGTGATATCTTTATTTAAATGATGTGGTTAACATATCTAAAAGTTTAATATGATTTTAAATATCAAGTCATTGGAATGACAGATAGTTTTCACTCTTAACTCTTAAAGGTATTTTGAATTGATGGAAAAATTATAAATATAAAAAATAGAAATTAAATTATTATTATTTTATATTTTTTAATCATAATGAATGAATGTGACTGTCGGACTTTTGAAAGATTACCATTGATAAGCCTAAAAATGCACGTAAATATGCCGTTGATTTTGGATTTAGACTTGTACAATAAAATTTTTAATTTCCTTTAACCACTAAATATGGAATATAGAGCAAGTAAGGGTTCGAACCATAGGGAGGCAGCAAGTGGGAATTTTATCCAATTTCAATGAATTAATTCAAAGATGAATTAATTTTGAAACGAATAAATCTTAATTATGCTTAATAATGTTTTTAATTAATCAAAATCAAGTAAGACTGAATTTTGATTTTAAATATTTCGGTCAGAAAGCTCAAGATAGGAATATTTCAATTTTAAAATCAGATTAATTCAGATTATTAATTTCCCAATTATTATAAAATTTTAAGACAATTTTTATGAATTAAAATTGGGAATTAAATAATCAAGAAAGGGATTTTTAAATTGAACTTCAAGATTGATGAATTTTCGAATCAAATTTTATTTTTAGATTTTTTATATATTAAATTAAATTCCTGAACAATAAAAATCAAAATCTAGAGAGATAATGTAGATAAATTAACCTAGAGAGAGAAAGCGAAGAATTTGGGGAAAAGATGAATTCCGACCCAAAATTAAAAATCTAATGATGCAGAAATGTTCTAAATTGATTTAGACTTAAGGAGAAAAAATCAGATCTTCAATCAAAATCAAAATGAAGTGCTAATTTTATTCAAAACAAACTTCTAGGGCATGCACATTTTGCCCATGCCTTGGCGTTTTAGAATCGTTCAAGAAGATGATTGAAATATAAATCAGACACTTATAAATTTGAGTTCAGAAGCAAGATGTGTCGATTTCAAGAGCCCCTCATGTGTCCTTCCTGGCCAAATGCTAGGGGAGAGCCTCCAAAAGTGATTTTTGCCCATTTCCAGACCTCCATTTAAAGATCCAACCATCTGAATTGTAGAGGGAGAAAAGACGAACATACCCTCAAAATTTCAGCCCAATCGGACGTCTAGATCTCAAGATATCAAGGTTTTAGTGAGGATTAATCTAAGCCGTTAGATTTATTTCTCTCTCCTTGAAGAAGTTTGGAAGTGGCATTTTTTTATTGGTCGCCATATTTTTTCTCGTTTTCCGCCATCTTGGATCGCGCTCTGACACGTTGTGGTGCGCGTCCGCCGCCCGCAATGATTGGAGAATATTCTCCCTTTTAAGTGGTTAAAAGGACGCCACGTCACCCTGTCTAAAAAAACTAAAGATTTATATATTTTCTTTTTCGTCAGCCGCAATGTTTGACTTATTTATTATTATTTTTTTTCACATGTGTCGGTGGCCTCAATTTTTGGCCCGTCCTATAATAAAAAAAAGCTGTGAGCATACCGTTTTAGTTTTTTTTATTGTTTACGGCATCGATTTCCACGTGTACGCGGAAAATCGATGTCGTAAAATGTTGAATCCAAAAATGTTGGTTGCCGCGTGCGTTAAATGAACGCGGCAACGTGACGCCGCATGCACGCTGCGCACGTGCATGTCGGTGGGCGTATATAAAAAAAATCTCTCTCTCTCTCTCTTATTATTTAATAATAATTATCCACTCATTCGCCCGAATTTTGGGCGAATGACTTGGATGCCCTTTAATATATATAAATACATTATAAAATGCCAAATAAATTAAATATGTAGTATTTAAATATATAAAAATCATTTCTTGGCTATATAATGGTCAAAAAATTATATAAAAAAATGGAAAAATTCCAGACAAATCATGAGAACAGTTACCAACCTTTAGCCAAGTATTTAAAGCCCTGTAAAAAATATGTCTTCACTGAAATGAGGTTTAATTCCATGTAAAAAATGATAAAAAATCAGAAATAATAGTAAAATGAAAGTGTAAGTGATTTATCTTTATTTTAATATGACAACATGCAAATATAGTCATTAAAACATATAAATATAATATAAATTGATTAATTAATCATGTTAATTTGCAAGTTATCAACCATCATGCCCTTTCAGATTTCCGAATCCATATATGCACTTTTGAGCCCTAATTTCAAACTTTCCTTCTCTTTGCCCTTGAAAAATCGCAGTCCAAAAGTTAGAGAGGTCTCTCAATTATAGGATAAATTTTCAAGTAGTTTTTGTGCATTCTTTGAAGATATCAATTGTTTCTAACATCAATCCAAGTCCATAGAACTTGGAATCATGGTTTTTGGTGCATACTGTCTTAAGATTCAAAGAGAAGAATGCTGAGATCCGAACATTACACATCCTCGACCCTGTGATACATTTATAAATTTTAGTATGTTTTTTATATTGATTTTGAGTCTTTTTCAACAAATCAATTGCTGCTAAAATCCATAAAAACAAAAAAAATTTGAAGCACATTATTTGGTTGTGTTTGGAAAGCATTACAAGGGTTAAAAGTTGGACACGGTGGAATCAAACGGTAAACAAGTGACGTTGAAAGATTGATCTCTGAAGATTTCTATGATTTGTTTTTTAATACTTTGTTGATATAGTAGTTGTGCCAAATTGTGTTACAAAACCGTTCCAGGTAGAATCATTGCATTTGGTGCAGGATTGAAAAAGATATTGGAGTTTTAAGCATCAAAGATGAATCACGAATCGAGAATTTTATCCAAAAAAAATGTGGAGGAGAAGAGGCTGAAGAAAGAAAGACCACGAACAAGGAGGCATTACTTAAGGGAAGTCATAGATATATTTATGAATTCTTATCTGTGAATTAATAAAAAATTTAAATAAAAGTTTTGTTGTTAAAATAATTGAAAATAGTGCTTATCTTGAATACTATTTTGAGAAGCCATCAATACTAAGTGTTGTTGAGGAGAATACATTATTCAGAAATATACTGTTATTGGTAGATCTTTGTGGTCACTCAGGTTAAGGCTTTGGTGGCCATAAGAAGATGGCTTTGAAGGCTACGTTGAAGTAGATTAAGCAGCATCATTCCATGGAAGCCTTTGAGGGTCTAGGATGACAAAGCTTCATCGACTTTTTCTTTTTTCTTGGTATCCTTGTTCAGCCCTATTTCCAAGTGATTTTCTTGGGGGGCATTCACACAAACTTGGTTGGGGCACATCATCACCTCGTGACAGATACCTCCGAACAACATTAAGGATTAGCATAAGCTCTCTAAAAAAAATTGCGTCTCCCATTTCCTCCACCTCATTTCTTAAGTAGAAAAATCCTAGGCTAATTAAATAAAAATATAATATAAATAGAGATCCTAATTCAGCCCGCTCTTAGGTTATTCCTTGGCCACCTAAACTAACAACGGGAAAGGGTTTATTACACAGTCTAACTTTTGAGACATGAAATGTAGCTAAGAACCTCATTGTAGGTGACATGGAGTGTTGGCTGATAAATTTAAATAAGATTACTGAATATAAATATTCAGTTAATTTTTTGAATATAAAATAAGGGAGATATAATATGTGGTCCTCAAGCTAATCATACTTCCATGTCATGTATAACTTTATTGAATATTGGTTCATTTTTATTATTGCATTTGTTTCCTATTATCCTCGTATGATGCTTTAATCAAGTCTCTGGATGCGTGCAATTAAATGATCATTATGGTGGATAGCAATATAGCCATCACTAGTCTTTAAATGTTTATTTAAAGTAATCATATTAGATGCATGCCAGAAACATCCTTTGAACTTGAAAAAGAATATCAGTATCTTATCCAAGTTATATGATGATTATGGCTGATCCTATGGCCATCAGTGTAGAGATATCAAGTGACAAAAGGTCGGTGCTCTTTAGGAAAAATAGTTCACTAATTTGATCTGCATGAATTTGTGAATTATATTATACCTGAATGTCAATAAGGTTCAACCATGTCACACCTGTATAATTAGTCCTGGGACTTGAGATACCATTGGCATATTGTGCATGGACCACCATATTTAGAATAGATTGGTGAAATAGTTTACTAAAGCGAGTGTAGCGTTTGAGATATGTAATGTACCAAATAACCCATGTGTTATGAAATGGTGGCTTATGTAATTGATCATAGATTAATGTATATAAATATTATATTTAATTATTTAAGGGAGCATGAAAAGGGAATAGATATTATGTTGTTATTAAGTCAATAAGACTTCTATGTCATGTATAGAGCCGTGTCAGACTACGACCATAATAGAGTCGTGTCATCGGCCTGTCTTCGGTAGGCCGAGAACAAAATCAATACTAACATCATCCCAAGGACGCGTCGGTACAGGTAAGGGCGTATAGAGCCCAGTGTTCTTCTTCGTCATCTTGGCCTGCGCGCAAACCAAGCAACGAGATACAATCTTGCTGACATCCCTTTTCAACGATGGCAAGTAGAACTGATATTCCAACGATTGGATGGTCTTGTTGACACCAAAATGTCCACTCAGACCACCCGCATGTGTTTCCCAAATAAGGAAATATCGTAATGATGTACAGGGTATGCATAACCTATTCCCATGGAATAGGTGACTGTCAGAAATATAATAATCTCGGTACTCGGACTTCGGGCCATCACTAATGACATTTCTAATCTTCCCAAAGTCTATGCAATCGTCATAGTCTTTTGGGATTTGATCAAATCCCAAGACTCGGGTCTTCATCATGTTTAGGACGACTGGTCTTCGGCTGAGAGCATCGGCCACGGTGTTGTCCTTCCCTTTCTTATGCCCTATCACGAACTTATAGTCCTGCAAGTAAGCAATCCACCGGGCGTGTCGATCACTGGCCTTCTTCTAGTCATGCAAATGCCGAAGGGCACTATGGTCCAAGTAGAGTATGAACTCTTTCAGATGAAGCAACTAGACTAAGGCATAAAATTCCCAATCGTAGTTATCATAACGTCGCTTCGTATCATTCAATTTTTTGCTGAAATACTCGATTGGATGTCCGTCTTGACTAAGGACGCCACCAATACCTATGCCTGAAGCGTCGCAAGCAACTTCAAACACTTTGTTGAAGTCAGGCAGTCGTAGGATGGGGGCGCGTGTCATGCGGCGCTTGATCTCATCGAAGGCCTTGTCAGCCGCCTTTGTCCATTCAAACTTATCGAGTCTGATAAGGTCAGTGATAGGGGCAGTGACTCACTAAATCCTAGGACAAAACGTCGTTAGAAAGTCGCTAAGCCCATGAAACTGCGCGCGTCATGAACGTCCTTGGGCTTGGGCCATGTCGTAATGGCCTCGATCTTGGCCGGATCTGCCAATACTTCGTGAGCTAATATGAGGAAGTTGAGGAAGGAAACCTCGGCCATGAAGAAACTGCATTTCTTCGGGTGGGCGTAGAGTTTCTCCCTCTGAAGCTCGGCACATACCTCTTGGAGGTGTCGTAGGTGGTCCTCAAAATATATGACAATAAATCTACCAATGAACCGGCGTAAGACCTTGTTCATCAAGCGTTGGAGAGCCCAAATGGCATAACATTCCACTCGAACAGGCCATCCTTGATCTTGAAGGCCGTCTTCCAATCGTCTCTTGGTCGAATGCGGACTTGGTGATATCCACTACGCAAGTTGATTTTGGAAAAGATGATCGCTCCGGCCATCTGATCGAATAAATCCTGCACTCGAGGAATGGGAAAACAGTACTTCACCGTTATCTTGTTGATGGCGCGGGAATCACAAAATGATGGGGGACCATCCAGCTGATGCCAAGACGGGGCGACTCCAGCCACGCCGAGCTGCTCGCGCCGATGCTCGCCACCCGGGGTTTAAGTACTCCGCGTAAGCATCTTATTTTTGTCTTTTATTTGTTTTGTCTTTTGTTATTTTTGTTCTTGGATTTCACGGACTGGGCCGGTGTTTGGGCCTCATCCTTGTCATGTTTTTACTTTGATTGTAACCATTAAAGAGAGGCCGAACCACGTCTTGCGATGGTTCATCCTCTCCACGATCTCACTTGGCACCTATCCTCACTATATACGGGGATAGCATGCCCAAGTGAAGGTTGAGGCATTTGTAGAAGAAATTTCCAAATTTGTCTCCACCTTATCGTAGATAGGAGCTAGAGTGTAGAGAGGAGTGGCTATCCTCGTCCACGTCGAGACCACTCCGTGGTTAGAGCCCGTGCTGTCACGTCGAGATCACTCCGTGATGACGTGCCCCAACGCCCGTCGAGATTACTCCGGGGCGCTTAAAGATTCAGAAAATCATCCCTTCTTGAAGCTGAAGGAATCCTCCGTCGAGATCACTCCGAAGGGTCCTCAAAGATTCAAGAAAGCACCTACAAAGGGAGGAGCGTCACCAACCGTTCTCGTTGAGATCACTCCGGGTACGCCCCGCTTTCGATCCTCTCCAAGAACTCGCCAACCGCCAGCAAGAATCCACCCCTGATCAGGGAAACGCCCAATTCTTGGGGTTCTTGGGTGGTTAGTTTTCAAGGAAGTCCCTTTTTTTCTTGAAGAACCTTGCACCGCCACCGCTACTACCTGCCGCCGCCACTGGTCTCTGCCCGTACGCGCCCAGCCGCGCGGCCCTCCAGTGCGCGTGCATTGCCGTTCGGTGCCTGTGCGGCCATCGCGCGCGTCCAGTTGCCTGACACCCGCGCGACCCCCACGCGCGCCCATTCGCACGGCCCTCCCACACGCACGCCCCGCCGCTCGGCACCTACGAGGCCCCCACGCGTGCCCAGTTGTCCGGCGCTCGCGCGGGCCTCCCACGCGCGCACCCTGCCGTACGATGCCCGTGAGGCCCCCGCGTGAGCCCAGTCGATCAGCGTCCGCGCTGCCCCACGCGCGCCCATCGTCGCGCCGCTGCGCGCCCGGCGCCGCGTGCGCCAGTCTGCCGGGCATCCGCGTGCATACATCCGCACACACGCCACGCGACCGCCCGCGGTCGCCCGTCTGTTGTCGCACGTGAGCCCTCGCCCGCGCACGTCCTGCCTGCGGTCTTACCCGCCAATTTGTCTTTTGTCACCTGTCATCCTAAACAACTTACTGCACCG
The DNA here is from genome assembly GCF_029677425.1 of Wolffia australiana. NCBI lineage: Eukaryota > Viridiplantae > Streptophyta > Magnoliopsida > Alismatales > Araceae > Wolffia > Wolffia australiana. The sequence goes on from NC_135844.1 coordinate 5,886,378, forward strand.
TGGACTAACGTCAATCAGGTACCCCTCCATCTCCCCTCCATTATTTCCAGCATTATTATCCACTGTAGTGCCATCATCCCCTATCACTTCCTCTGCCGAGTTTTCACGAACATCGTCTATAGGATAGCCACATTGTTGAGTGCTAGGTTTCTCTTGCAGTAAAGGGTTTAGTCCTTGACTTAGGCGTTGAACTCCGTTGGGCCGTCAAACGCCCCTTACTCCTTAGACGTCGAAGTTGGTCCCACGGGTCATTGGTAATCTCATCAGATCAATATCTTTCTTATTGAATGACGTAGATCCTCCCTCCTCGTTGGGGTCCTCTCCTATTGCTCATTAAGGGTTCTCAACTGGCATTCATTTCATATTAATTACGATTCGCTCATCATTGTCCTTGTGACGTAATACGAGCCGACCGATCCCAGCACGCTCTTCGTATTACATCGCAACACATACGCCAAGTCCAGTTCTTCTTTGGTGCGAGTAGTGCGGGAACGGCACACGGGCTGAGGCTTTCACGTGTGAGACCTTTAGCCAGGAGTTCCTTTAACTGGCGATACAATTCCTCGTATTTTACCGGGTCCATCCGGTAATGCGCCAAGTTCGGGAGTGAGGCTCTAGGAACGAGATCGATAGCATGTTGTATGCTACGCATAGGTGGGAGCTCGTCAGGGAGTTCTTCGGGAAAAACATCCCTGTAATCAGCCATGAGCTCAGTGAGCTCAGGTGTGTCAGGTACGTCGGGTGTACGTGATGGTTCCTCCGAAGGAACATCTTGTGCTAGAGCGAAGCATACGGGTAAGTCTTCTCATTCCTATTCAAGCTCTTGTCGGAATATACACCCGTTGGTGATCAACGGTATCTTCAGCTGAGAAGCCGGTGTCGATACGGGCGATGCTAGCTGAGTAGGTGCATGTACCACTGGGTACCATAACAGTCTACGTCCACCATACATAAACGAACACGTGTTCTCTCGTCCGGACAGTTGGACGTCATTGTCGAACAACCAGGGATGTCCCAATATGATATTGCCGATCTTCATAGGCAGAACGTCACATAGCACCCTTTCGTCATAGGTGCTCATCTTCAACGGCACGTAGCAGTGCGATCGTACCGGAAGGGACAAAGCGTCAATCCATGATACTCTATAAGGAGTAGGATGTGGCGTCAAAGTAAGGCCTAGCTTGGTCGCGGTATCTTCGAAGACTACATTGATGCAGCTCCCACTATCTATAATCAACTTGCACGTGCGTCCATTGATCTTCACGTAGACGTAAAAGATCGATGTGCGCTGCACAAGTTCCTCGGGGTTAGGTGCTGACTGTGTAAGCGGAGGCGGTAAGATGACCCTCGGAGTCGGTGTCCTAATCTGGGACACTCGTTGTGTCGGTGCAGACATTGACGGAGTCCTAGCTGGTGGTGCGGCCGGTTCGACTGGAGTAGGTCTCGGTGAACTAGAGACATCACGGCGTGTTGTGTTTTGCTGGATACCAAAGTTCACCATGGGGGAAACGGGCACCATGGGGGTAATTTGGATATACCCTAATGGTTCCTCATAGGCCTCGTCTTCGGGGCACTTGCCTAGATATATATCTACCTCTATGTCATCCTCGGGTGGTGGGTCGATAGGGTTGCCACTAACGTCCATAAAAAGTAGGGATGGGTAGTCAGACCGTCGATGCCCAAATCCTTTGCATTTGAAGCACTGTAACTGCTCGCGATTCTCTATAGGGGCACGAGCAGTCGAGATGATGGACGATGCAGCTGGGGTCGTAGTAGTCGTCGTCAGTGAAGGAGCAGTGCTCCTAGGGGGGGGTGGAGTTCCTCTCGGTAATCATGGACACCGATGGGTAATAAGGATACTATCATGTCGTAGGGTAACCATGTGTCGGGTACTGAACTCGGGCCGGCTCTTAAGGTTGGCCCTAATAATCCTGATGTTGTCCTTCCGGACGATATCCAGCCGTAGTGGCTGCCTCCTGTCGGGACGGAATCGCCGCTTCGGATAGTTCTCTAGCCGCTCTTGGTTGTAGTATCAGTCCTTGTTGTGTCGCGGAGGATGATATCGGCCGGTCGAAGGCTGTCTTTGTTGCTGCTGTCCCCATGGCGTTTGTCGTTGCTGGTAGGGGCACGTCGACAGCTCGTACGGTTGTGGCGGCACGTTGGAAGGCAGCTAGGACTCCATGCTATCACTAGCTGGTGCTTTCCTGGGTCGCTGGACGACACCGTCAGATCGTGATGGCGAGTAGTGAGGATTCAGCGTCGCTGTCGGCACCGGAGGCACTATCATCTGTCTGAGGTCTTCAACCCATGGCGGAGCCGTCATCATAGGCGGCTCGCTAGCGTGAGTAGGGTGCACAGGTGAAGAACCTCTACGGGTGTGAGTAGAGGACTCGGCCTTGATGACGTCTGGCAAAGCAGTATGAGGAAGTGCTAAAATGGGATCTTTTGTAAGAAGACCCAAGAAATCAGGATCGAATAGTGGATCCTCGTCGTGTAATGCACCATCCTCGGTGGACCGTAATTGGCCGCGTGTTTGAACCATCCTATGACCAGATATATCGTTCTCTAGGATTCCTATCGAAGATGATGCGATGATGAGTTATATACGATGTATGAATGCATGTGCAATGAATTTCAAGAAATGAATGCATGCAAGAGATGTATAAAATGAATTTTTTAAAAAAATTTTAATTAGTAAATATATCTAGGACCGACGGTGCTAAGTGCGGAGGTTAGCACAACCTGCTCTGATACCAATTTGATGTAACACGATGGTCAGAATTGACTCGCTGTCTTATGTCCGACGAATGGACTCTAAAAACGATGAACTGACATGAAATATGAATTGATGATTCGAGAAAATAATAATGAGAAAGTATATCGATCGTCGAATGATCCGAGACGTAGATAAGTAAACAACACAAGACGGGTGAAGTCACAATCAAGCTCCCAATGACCTGTGTAAATAGTTTGAAAGACGACGATTAGGGGACGTTCTGTCCAAGAGCATCCACACCGTCAAGTAGTCGAATGGTCCAATACCAGCAAAGAAACTTAACTCACAGAAGTTGGTGGCTATCCTAATGTTCACATTCAATTCTCACCAGGCAGAGGAGTAGTCGAGATTCGACACTAAAAGACGTAATTAAGATGTAATGTAAAGGGAGAGGAATGGAATGACCTGAGCTGGAGGAGTTGTCGTCTAAGAACCCTTAAAAGTTGTGACAGAATCTTCCACAGTTGAGGAACATATGAAGGAATGGCTGAGTGTCGACGACGGTGGAGAAAACGCCACAGAGGAGGATCTCACGGTAGTGCCGGCGGCGCTCTATCTTTCCCGATGGAAGATTTCACCATCGAGGCTTGATGATAGAGTAAAAATTCACCGAGAAATCTGTTTTGTCTCCGAAGGGTTTCGGTAACCGCGTGATCAAATGACCCTAAAAGGCAAGCAGATATCACCCCCCCACGATTCATTCACAACGTGGATTGAACAGCTTGATCCTGATGGAGGACCATCCAGCGGATACCAAGCCCAGACGTCTCCAGCCACGACGAGCTGGCCGCGCCGATGCTCGTGACCCGGAGTTTAAGTACTCCGTGTAAGCATCTTATCTTCCCTTTTATTTGTTTTATCTTTTTGTTATTTTTATTTTTGGATTTTATGGACTAGGCCGATGTTGGGCCTCGTCCTTGTCATGTTTTTACTTTCAATTGTAACTGTGTAAGAGAGGCCGAACCACGTCTCGTGACTGTTCGTCCTCCCCCACGTTCTCACTTGGCACCTATCCTCATTATATAAGGGGATAACACGCCCAAGTGAAAGTTTGAGTCATTTGTTGAAGAAAATTTCCAACTCTTGTCTCCACCCTATCGTAGTTAGAGTGTAGAGAGGAGTGGCTGCCCTCGCCCACGTCAAGAACACTCCGTGGAGTAGAGCCCGCGCCCCCCACGTCGAGACCACTCCGTGGGAACGTGTTCAATTGTTTTCGTCAAGATCACTCCGACGACGCCAAAAGATTCCAAAAGTCATCCCTTCTTGGAGCCAAGGGACCCTCTGTCGAGATCACTCCGAAGGGCTCTCAAGGTTTCAAGAAAATTCCTAAAGGGAGAAGCGTCGCCAGCTATCCTCGTCGAGATCACTCCGGGTACGCGCCGACCACGTTCTTTCCCAAGAACCCGCCAACCGCCAGCAAGAACCCACCCCAGATCAAGAAAACGCCACTTCTTGGGGTTCTTGGTGTGGTACATTCACAAGAAGCCTCCTTGGGAGCTTTTGCACTGCGCACTACCTCTTCCTCGTTCCCGGCCACACGCCCGCCTTGCCTGCACACCCGCCAGCGGCGCGCAGGCCATCATCCTCCCGCACGCCCGCCTTGCCTGCTCGCCCGCCAGCCGCGCGCAGGCCCTCATCCTCCCGCGCCCTGCCTCACCGCCGCACACGCCAGCTCACCCGCCGCGTGCTCGTCGCCTCGCCCACCAGTTATCGTGCGTAGGAGCTCGTCCGTGCACGCGGCCCTGGCTAACATTGCCGCCTGCCGCCCGCAGGCAGTCCCGGTTTGCGCACGGCCATGCCGCCGCGCGTGCAAGCTTGCCGCCGTGCCCAACCATAGCCCCTTGCCGCGCCTGGAGCCTGTCCACTGACAAGCGTCGCACGTGAGCCCTTGCTCGCACGCGCCAGCCCCTCCTCCATTCACGGGGTTCCTTGCTCACGCTCCGTTGCTGCCACCTGCTTGTGTCACTCGGGAATCCTAGCCCATGCTCGACCTTCTGTGAACTTGCCTACTGAATCGTCTTCGTCCCTTGTCGTCATCAACCCCTTACGCTGCCGTGGAATAACGTCAACCAGATACCTATTCGTCTTCCCTCCATCATTTCCAGTATTTTTACCCGTTGCAGTGCCGTCATCCCCTATCGTTTCCTCTGCCGGATTTGCACTATCTCGTCTATAGGATAGCCACCGCTGTCGAGAGGTAGGACTTTCTTGCGGTAGAGGATTAACCGTTGGTTCGTACGCGTCGAACACCTTTGGGCCGTCAAACGCCCCTCACTCCTTCGACGTCTTAGTTGGTCCTAAGGGTCATTGGGAGTTTAATCAGATCAATATCTTCCCCTACGGACGACGTTGATCATCCTTCCTCTTTTGTGGTCGTCCTTATTGCTCATTTAAGGAGTATTTTTAAAACGTCATTCAACTCAAATCATTAATGACAAACCCATTCATCGTCATCCTGTGACATAATACGAGCCACCCGATCCCGGCACGCCATCGTATTACATCAGATCCGGCCAGGGGTATTTGACGACGGAACATGCGAACTACAATGGAAATGGCATCGTGGATCCTGGTAAAAGTCAAGCTCTCTAGGGCAAAGGGAGAAATGCCTTCTTCCAATAGATTATCTGTCAGTGGCCATGCAAGCAGTCGATAGTTTATCGATTGAGACAGAGGGATACAGCAGCAGATTGTGATTATAGATCATTGATGGAATGATCAACTTCACCCAATCTTCCATGATGACAATCGAGGAAAGTGGGATGGAAGATTGTCCGTAATTCTGGAATGATAAAACATAACAGACGGGCGTCCCAATTTATGGAAAAAAGTACATATACATGCCGGGCAAGCGAAAAATGTTTAACATACGCCTATAAGGGTGGATGGTCCCCCATCAGCAATCATTACTCGTGTCTCCTTCTTCCTGTGGAGACTTTTGCATCGTGGCCTCCCAACTAATGATTGAGTGACCCGCATCAGTCAATCTCTCTATTCACGTTGCCATTGTTGCCCCACATCTCTCAAGGCTGAGACTATAGAGCACCTTTTCTTCCATAGTGAGACAACTCTAGCTTGTTGGCACCCAATCACACACTATTGGCGTCCACTTCTCGGTACCTACTCTACTCTGACACCATTAGAGTGTTTTGGCAAGATGTATCTCTTGCCAACACACTCTAAACAGAAGCCCCCTCCTACGTTACCATAACATACTTACTATCGGAGATTTCGAACGGGCAAAATTCTTCTTGTTTTGCAGGAACTCCCATGTGCGACTTGGATATCATGCGACAAGTCAAGCAATGGATACAACGTACACATCACCTTTTACCACCTTGTGCCTACAGCTCAGCCCTAGCTTGCGACATTTGTCGATCTTAGTATCCTTGTGACCCTCACCCCCATCCGCACTAGGCTATTGATTGTTCGTTGGCACCCACTACCAATCGACATCCTCAAGCTAAATGTCGATGGGGCGGCCAAAGGGAACCTAGGGCTAGCAGGGGGAGGTAGTATCCTATGGGATCATATATGGAGTATTCTTTTTGCTTTCTCCTCTTTTTATCGCATACAAACCAATACAATAGCATTGGCAATGGTGATATGTGATGGTTTACTCCTATGCGAGGAATGAAACCTTCACCATATTGTTGTATAATTTAACTCACAGATATTAATTGACATTGTTTGTACAAGAAAATGCTCACAGTGGCAAGTGCAACGTGTATGGCATGACATTATGTGGTGCTGCCCTCACACAACTAGTATATGTCACCAGTTGCACGAGGAAAATCAGACAACAGATGCCCTTGCCAACCTCAAGGTACACACACAAACCCCGTCCTCTCTTTTCCTGTCTTGGTAGGCACTCCATCCAGCAGCTCGTGGATGCTATGAAGTTGAATGCCTCATCTTGCTGACCCTTCATACGCATCGCAAACTATCGAAGGAAGGCTTGCGGGAGTGGTGGATAGCATTGAGAGCTTGAGGTGGGAGAGCTCACCCTCTCACCTGATAGTTCGTCAAATCACGCACCTCCACAATGACATCTAATAACGGCGGGGCGAACTACCCCGTTCACAGATGTACGCTCGCTCCACGCCCAAAATTGATGAAAATACTACATTTTATCAATAAACACCCTCTAGGTGGCATCCAGGGCACAGATGGATCGGTCTACTAGCACAACTGCAGGGTTGGGCATACCCAGGACCGTGATTTTGCCAGTTTCACAAAACAAAAAGAGGAACACCTGCTTCACAATGCTGGGACAGTTTTTATGATGTATATGCACGAATATTTGGGTTGTAGAGGCAGCCAAAGGCTCAAAGCTGTGAGAGATCATGTGGTGAAAATGTTTTTCTTACAGAGACATATATATGAGCATTGGTGTGAACATCTAGTAAATAGTATGAAAGGATGTTACCAATGAGCATCTCAATAGGACTGTGAGAGATTCGCTTAAGATAATAAGGTGAGTGCAATTTCAATGGTCTTCCTGTGTTTTTATTCATAAATATCATTCTATTGAGGCATACATGATCATGAGGCTCAATGTCTAATCCAAAGTTGCTTGAGATATGTGTAGAGGGCGTGATATTTACCGCGCTAGTCAGATTGAAGTGATAGTATTTTTAAAGAAAACTTACGTTCAACAAGTTTATGAAATTGGATAAAGATGTTATGCAAACTAGTTTTTTGTTTTAAAGGAAGTACCCAAGTGTATCTTGTGAAATCATCAACAAGAATCGCATATTATCTAAATCCAAAATGGAGATAATAGGAGAAGGCCCCCATAAGTCAAAGTGGACAAATTTAAGAGGTTTTGTAGTCTTATGAGTAGAGTTGGGAAAGGGAAGACTATGCAAGACTATGCAAATTTAAGAGCTTTAATGATCCAACAAGCATCGCACATTGAGGATGCTTGAGTATGCAATGTTGGAAAACTATACTTATTAATGACTTTCTGAAAAATTCTGAGAGACATATGTCCTCGTCATGCACGACAGGTGGTGGAGGAAGTTTGCTCGCCAACATATGCTTATGCAGATGCACTAGTAGGTGTAAGTGATACAGGTCAACTTTAAGTGTTCCTGAGGGGAGGAGATGGTGAATCAATGAATCCTTAACAACACAATGGAAGGGGTGAAAATTGATTACTGTAATATTATCTAAAGCGAGCTTATGAACTGATAAGAGATTAAAGGTAATATTGGGAATATGAAGAATACTTTTCAGTTTGTGGAATAAAGGAAGTCCATGATCTGTTGATTTGCCCTCCACACGATCTTAAACTCTGGGTTTTGAATTACATTTCCTTTTGCATCTAAAATTAACGTTCGAGGAGCAGCATCTTCTATAACTATCATTCATCCATACCCATTCGATATTGGAATGATGGCACTCTTCCATGTCTAATAATTCTCATTGGTGAAATTTACGCAAACCACAGCTCCAATGGGTACCACAATTGGTACCCCTAAAGACGATGCTATTTGTATGTTGTCTGAAGTTATGAGTGAGCCTGACGATGCACAGTGAACAACCTTCGGCCATCTTGAGCTCGTTTCAGGCTCTGGTGTTATGTAGGTTTGTATATGTAATGCAAAATCTAGCACACGTGATTCAATATATACAAGATCAATATAGCAGTTAGGATTACACATCGATAGGATGAAATGTAATGGTTTACGATTGTCTTCATAAAGCTATTATGTTTGTTATATGGGCTTGGATTTGGAATTAGATAACCGACTATTATACTGTAACCAATGATACAAAACTAAATGTACCAATGTTTTCATGGATTAATACTATGATCCTAACCAACTTTGTCTCCCTATTTCTCTGTTTCTCCTCTCTCCTCTCTATAACTTCTCGTTCTTCTTGTCCATCGTGTGCGATGACTCAGGTTCAACATCACCCATCCACTAAGTTCTTTATGGTCCTGAGATTAGTTATCAGATTTTTTGCCAAACATTGTAGGGTTCAAAGGTCAAACAATATTTGAAGTTATAAGGCTTGTATTGTTGAGCAGATTACAGAACTGTCATTCCGGAGCCTGTCGATTTGTAAATAAAAGTTAACGAAATTGTCTCCATTCTAAAAACCAACAATGTTTGGGCATACCACTAGACCAAACTGATTCATTAGTGACGCTGTGCTCTTGTATGTTTGTGGAGCTTCAAAAGATATTTTCTTCTCCTCAATCAAGTATTTTGCTTTCCTGACATAATCGAGTGGAATGTTTAGGCTATTGTCGAGCATGATTGATAGAGAAATATACCCTGCTTTGTTTCCCATTTGATACTGGTTCCTTCTCTTAACCAACATACTGCATATATCCTTTCCAATTTTCACAGATTCCTGTCTTTTCTGAAATCCCACTATCCTAAATTCAAGTTATCCAAATAATGGATACAGCATTCCTCGTAAAAAGTTAACTATTTGTGACTGGTGAAATTTGCAACCCAAATTCTGTGGTGGTAGTAAAAAAGAATGATCTTGTAATAAGAAAAAAATAAAATAGAAAGAATCGAAACCTCTGATGCTTCTCCTGTGACATTAGTAGCAATAATCCCATAACAACGACACCATCCAAAGCTGGTGGTATTAAAGAAATATTCAATTAGCACAATTTTATGCATTTAAAGAGCTTAAAATGGGGTTGTTATCATCTATTTACATGAAAATACTGTTTTCAAGTGATTTCTGATTTTTCTCTAATTTTCTGTTAATTCTATGAATTTTAAGGGATTTATTTGAGCTTGAAATAATTAATTTTGAATGAAAATGGCAAGTTTAATATTTAATTTTGAGATTTATCAGTATGGGGATGAATTAGTGAATTTTCTAGGATTTGTTACGCTTTTTTAGGATTTTTCGGAGATTTATTTGAAGAAGAAATGCATTTTTTCTAAGAAAAAAAGAATATTTATAAGGAAAAAATGAGTATAAAGATTATTTTCATACTTTGGAGGGCCTTTTGTAAATGCACCAGCCAATGAGAGGGCGACATGTCATGGCGTGTTAAAAAAAGAAATCAATAAATAAATCAATTTAAATCCAATGGATTAAATTGGTTTAAACTTCATTTATTAGTAACTTTTGATCCTGAAGTGCGATTGAGATGCTTAATTTATGGATTTGCTCGTCTTGATTCCCTCTTTCTATCTGTATGGTTGGATCATTCAGATCCAGCCTATATTGATAGATAAAAATTAACTACTAAATGGGGGTAAAATGGTGATTTTTACCATGTAACCTAAGTATAAAAGCTAAATTTCGATAGGGGAAGCTCATTCTTGATGGTGCTCTATCACAGCTGCAAGACAGAGAGGAGCTCCAGCTTGGATCAACCTATTTGATACTTTTTCCTTCTTTGTATTTGAACTTTTAGTGTATTTTGGATGTTGTTAGTTGAATTTCTTAATCTTTCTTTTTGATCCCTGTCTGAACTTCTAAATCGCTTGGCTTGAGTGGAATGTACAAGCCCTGACTTGTATTTAGAGGAGAAATTGAGAGACTTCCTAGCTATTCCAAGTGCATATAAAAGAAAACTATAAAAAATTTATAAAAAGGGTTAACATTCTAGGATATTACATTTTCCATTTCATTATCCACTGGAGTAGTTATTACTGAATTGTCAAACCTAAAGAACCAACCAAAACACTTGTAAATTTTCTTCTTAATCTCTCTAATTGAATTCTTTGATCCTTTCAATTGGATCAATTAATTCAACTTATAGCCCCTTATTTCATCTACTCCTCTCATCTCTTCTACCCCCCTTTCCAAATTTCTCATCTAATTAGGGTGATTTAATCTCTGTTGACGATTAAATTAACCCCAATTAGGTTTAAATTATTCAAGAAGAACATCAATTGGATTCCTTACTAGCTTCCCTTGGACGACACTCGTACTTATCACTACACATCTTAAGTAGAGTTTTTATAAATTTTATTGTATAAGCTAAAATTAACGACAACGAGGGTTTAAAATTGCATAAAATTTACCCCTATTTTAGGCTTATCATATTCACTGAATCTAATTAATATTGAAAAAGAGGAACAGTCTTTTTGGTGTTTTTGAGAGAGATGAGATTGGTTGCCTATGCATGGCTTTGAATCAATATACTTTGATATTGCATAGAAAATAATGCCAACAGCTTGTTGAACTTCTAGAGAAATGCATAGTGATTTCATTCATCATTTAACAACGAAACAAGAAATATATCATTTTCAAATCATAGAGGAAAAATTCATGGATTATAGAATTCTTCAACATAGATGCTGCATCCTGTTGGGTGCAAGCACTCGCGGAAGCATAGTTGGATGTGAACAACTGCAGAAGATGGAGAAGATGATCACCAAGCTTATACGAGGAGAAACACCAAGGCATCATCATTAGCCTTGTCATGTCTCCGGGTCATAACGGTCAAGAGAGAGAGAGTGAGAGGAAAAGAAAGGCTTCTAGGACAAAAGAACTTTCATGAAAGTCAAATAAAAGGGATCAAGGAGAATACATGAAACGGATGAAAAGATGAAGTGCTTAAGAAAACAAGATAAATGGGGGCCTTTTATTGGCACAACTAGGGTTTGTCGGTCCCGATCCTGTCCATACTTTTAACAACGACCTAAGCGTTACCTAAGGATCAGTATGGTTTTTGTTCGGTCCTGTCCGGTCCCGGGCCGGTCCCAATCCAGTCATGTTGACTAGTCAAAGTTGAAGAAAAAAAAGAATATAAAAAAATTGTATGGACTTCTCATCAAAGGGAAAATTTGTTGCAAAGCCATTAATGAGGCCTATATAGAAAAATGAAAAGAATATTAAGATAAACAGAGAAACAGAAAAGAATATTGAAAGAACATAATTGAAAAATAAATAAAAATTACAGAAGAAGAAAGGAAGATAAAAAGGTAAAAGGTAAACAAAGATAATGAGAAATAAGAACATCATGAGAAAGCGGAAGAAGGAAAATAGTAGGAAAAATGAAACAACGAAGGAAAAGTAAAAGAAAGCTAGAAAAGGCGAAGAAAAAAAAGAATGCAATAAGAAGAAAGAATAAAAAATAAGAAGAAAAGAATAATAAAAAAGATGTGAAAAATAAAATAAAAGAAGAACAGATGATCAAAAGAAGAATAAAACAAAAAGAGAAAAAGACTATATGAAATGGAGAAAACTTGACCGAGTAGAGTGTAGAGTGGAGAAAGCTAAATATCTTGAAATACAATGAAAGAAATGTGACAGAGTTTGACTAAAGAAAGAAACAAGGATAAACTAAACACTCTCAAGATTGAAGAGCAAGAAAGAGGGACTCAACGAGTGTGTGAGAGAGAGAGAACGTGAGAGGTAGAGGGAGCGTGTGCGTGAGAGAGAACGGGAGAGAGAGAAGGGAGTCTGTGAGAAAGAGAACATGAGAGAGAAGAGAGAAAGAGAACATGAGAGAGACAAGAGAGAGAAGAGAGCGGATAGAGAGAGAGAATGGCAGAGAGAGAAAAGGAGAGAGATAATGTAAGAGAGAGCGTGTGTGAGAGAGGGACAACGGGAGAGAGAGAGAACAGGAGGGAGAGCGTGCGAGAGAGAAAATGGGAGAGAGAGTGTGCGAGAGAGAGAATGGGAGAGAGAGAACAGGAGAGAGAGAGCATGCGAGAGAGAGAACGAGAGAACAAGAGCATGAGAGAGAGAGAACGGGAGAGAGAGAGCATGCTAGAGAGATAACAGAGAGCAAAAGAGTGAGGAAGAGAAAACGGGAGATAGAGTCTGAGAGAGAGAGAATGGGAGAGAGAGAACAGGAGAGAGAGAGCATGCGAGAGAGAGAACGAGAGAACAAGAGCATGAGAGAGAGAGAATGGGAGAGAGAGAGAGAGCATGCTAGAGAGATAACAGAGAGCAAAAGAGTGAGGGAGAGAAAATGGGAGATAGAGCATGTGAGAGAGAGAGAATGGGAGAGAGAGAGCGTGCGAGGCACACACACACACAGATATAGAGATAGATAGATAGATAGATAGATAGATAGATAGATAGATAGAGAGAGAGAGAGAGAGAGAGAGAGAGAGAGAGAACGGAAGAGAGTGTGTGCGAGAAAGAGCACGAGAGAGAAAGTGAGGGAGCTAGAGGGAGGGGGGGGACGCGACCAGGCAGGGATGTGAGAGAGGTGAACATGATCAGTGGGGGAGGGGGAAGTACTGATGTCTTTTTTATATTCCTTTTTCCGGTCTGGTCTAGTTTGACCATCGGACTAGATCTGGCCCGAGCTGTCAGTCCACCATAAAATTGTGGACCGGTGGTCTGGTCCAACCGTTCCCTGGTCCAAAATGTCAAACCCTAGGCACAACCATCGCCTAAGTGCCCCCTAAAAACTAGGCACGGCCCTAGAAAGTACGCGCGATCTGATTTTCTAGGATGTGCCAAGTCATCCTACTTTGTAGGGTGTGCCAAGTCAACCCCCATAAACCTGAAACTTAGGGCTGGGGGTTATGAGATTTTCAACACATCCTAACAGATATGGTGATAAATTAGAAAGCGTTAAAACTGACCTGGCCACAAAAAAATCAGATGTTAAATGGAGTGTTAAAAGTGACATGATTTTCACTATCATGTCCTAAAGGCTTAACCCAAAAAATCCACCTTTCCTATTATCTCTTTTTTGATATTGTGATGGAAAGGGTTCCATCAACCAACAACATAGCAGACCCGCTAACTAAGCCGCTAGTTCAAGAAGTATTTGAGCATCACTGTGAAACAGTGGGATTTTTGGACAAGAGTGATTGGCTTTAGTCCAAGTGGGATATTGATGGATATCACTAGTCTTTAAACATGTATTCTAAATATTCCTATCCGATGGATAGTCAAGACGGACATCAACTTTTCCGGATAGAATAACACTAGCTGATCCTACATATATGCTTAGTATAGATGATCCTGTGGCTATTAGTGTGGCGACACTATGGACAGATAGTGGGTGCTCTTTGGAGAAAGAGTTCACTGAATTGATCTGTACAAATCCCTGAATGGTGTTATACCTAAACGTCAATCAGGTTGATTCAAGTCACGATTGCAAAGGTGATCCACTGACCCATGACGCGAATGACATCTCGTGAATGGAAGACTACATTTCAACTACGACATACGAGCCTTTATTCATGGGATTCAAATAAGTCACAGCAAGGATGTAGTAAGAAGCTTACGGAGATGTGAACTTTTGAGAAAGTTTTAATTTAATTATGCCATATGACATCCAAGATAGTACTTACCGAATTTTTTAGAAGGTTGATTTATACCAGACATATGAAGGACATATTTTGGATGAATAGGTATACTTTGAGTATGAGCTACGAATGCCTGAGATGTGACTCAAAAAATTGGTGTATCATGCAAAGGTGCCATTGCTGATTCTAAGGGGGCCAAACAACCTGGTGACAACTGTTGACTCCCAACCAACCTGTCGAGGTCTCATTATTGTAGCAGGGTGTAACTGGAATATGTACAGTCCCTCCACATCTACAAACGCCTGCAAAAATATAACACTTGCACATATAACCTGACGTAGGACGACTACGGGGTAGACGAGGAAGGGCGGAACGACTGGGTATATGGGTAAGGGTAGGAGGGATGTGTGAGGGATGACAAAGGGGAAAGGACGACGGACAGGTTGACGAAAGGAATTGGGTTTATAAGGAGGGATATAACAATCCACAGAAATCCACACATTCGGATCTGGACTTTAAAACCGATGAAGAATCTGGGGGTGCAGCTCCGACCCTTATCGAGGGCGGGAGTACTGTCTTCCCCCACCGCGACGATGCCTAAGCACCGAAATCAATACGTCGGATTCGCATCGCGAGGAAACACTCGAGAGGGAGGTAGAAGAAGCAGAAACTCAAAACCAATTCAGATTCCGATGGCGGTGGAAACTTCTCGAGAAAACACTAGACGGAGAACACTTCGACACCAGAGGGTTCAGGCGTACCTCTACACCGTAGTGCGTGAAGAGGGAGCGGGAAATTCTGATCGTGATGCGACTGGACGAGGCTGTACGGCCGGGATGTGATACAACGACGACCGGGATCGATCGGCGCGTTTCACGTCACAGGGGTTATGACGCGAATGTATGGGATGTAAGCCGAATGATGAGAAAATACGAATGAGCAGATAAGGACTTGACGGATAGCGACGTCGGCCGTACCGATCAATGAGAGACGAGTGAACCTAAGATAAAACTCCCAATGACCCGCTGGACCTACTAGACGTCTACTAAGTGAGGGGCATCTAACAGCCCTGGCGCGTTCGGCGTCCAAGTCGGATGACAATCCGTCTACCACAAGAATCCCTATGCTCGACAAGGTGGCTAGTCCTATCCGATGATGTTTGAGAATATCACGGTAGCGGACGCGATAGGGGAAGACGAGACTATCGAAGATAATAATACTGGAGTTTATAGAGGGGAGACGAGACTGACCTTTGTATCGCTTAGTCCAAGGCGTCCAAGTCGTCGAGCGGATGCTTAGTGTCGGGTCGTGCGGACGAGTGTCATTGGCGAGGACAAAACCGGGTGCGGACGGTGCGGTCGTAACTACAAGTAGAGAGCTGAGTCCACGGGTGGCGTGCAACAAAAGTCGGAGCAGAGGGCGCACAAGGCGCGCGCTTGGCTGGCGCACGGCGTAGTCGTGTGGGCGGGCAAGACAGCGAACCAAGTATCGTGGGAATAGTCGTGGGGGTGGGGCAGAAAACCAAGTAATCGGTTATGGCGTAGAGGGTGGGAATCAAGAAATCAAGAAAGATGAGGGCGAAGGGGAGAACGAAGGGGAATCAAGGAGATATGGTGAGATCAAGAAATCAAGAAATCATGAAATCAAGAATTCAAGAAATCAAGAAATCAAGAAATCAAGGGGAAAGAAAGTGGGCGATCAAGAAAGACAAGAGGATGCGGTTGGGGATCAAGAAACGATGGGGAAAGGAGGGTGGGCAATCAAGAAAGGCAAGACGAGGCGGTTGGGAATCAAGAAACGATGGGAGAAAGGAGGGTAGGCGATCAAGAAGGGCAAGATGAAGCGGTTGGGAATCAAGAAACGATGGGGAAAGGAGGGTGGGTGATCAAGAAAGGCAAGACGAGGCGGTTGGGAATCAAGAAACGATGGGGAAAGGGGGGGGCGATCAAGAAAGGCAAGACGAGGCGGTTGGGAATCAAGAAACGATGGGGAAAGGAGGGTGGGCGATCGAGAAAGGCAAGACGAGGTGGTTGGGAATCAAGAAACGATGGGGAAAGGGGGGTGGGCGATCAAGAAATGGTGGAAGGGTGGAAAAAGGTACCAAGAAATGGCTTTCTTGAACTGTAACAACCAAGAACCCTCCAAGAAAGAGGAGTTCTTGACGGATCTTGGGTGTGCTCCCTCGACGGAGCAGATTTCCCCGGTTGATGGCGTGTCGGCGACGCTTCTTGAATCTCCCAAGACCCCCGGAGTAATCTCGACGAAGGCCTCTTTCGATTCTTGATGGCGGTGACTTCTTGAAACTCTTTCCTCGCACCGGAGTGATCTCGACGGCGCGCTTTAACACGTCTCCCTCGGAGTGATCTCGACGGGAGAGACGTGGGCTCTACCCACGGAGTGATCTCGACGTGGGGTGGGGCTAGCCAAACCCCCTACACTACTCTCTACGATAGGGGGGGAGACGAATTGTGAATAAACTGTTCAACAATGACTCCAAGGTGTTCCTTGGGCATGCCATCCCCTTATATAGTGAGGATGGGTGCCAAGTGAACGTGGGAGAGGACGAACCGTCGCGAGACGTGGTTCGGCCTCCCTTACAAATTCAAAATACAAACATAAAAAGTAAAAATGACGAGGGCGGGGCCCAACAACATTGGCCCAGTCCACGAATCCAAAAATACAAACACACATGAAAATGAGCATAAGTAAAAAGATAAAAGTTCTTACGCGGGGTACTTAAACCCCGGGTGGAGAGCGTCGGCGCGAGCTGCTCGGCGTGGCTGACAACATCCCGTCGCGTCATCCTCGAGATGGTTCTTCGTCATCGTGGCGTCGTCCTCGAGATGGTCCTCCATCAGTTCAGGCATACCTCTACACCGTAGTGCGTGAAGAGGGAGCGGGAAATTCTGATCGTGATGCGACTGGACGGGGCTGGACGTTCTGGGCGTTGAACAGCCCTGATTGAGTGTAGTGGGCGCAGAGTCAAGCGTGGGCGAACACCCGGGCGCGCGAAGCGCACGAAGGGTGCACGCAGCGCACGGAGCGCGCGGAGCAGCGCGCGCGGGCGCTGAGCGCGCAAAGAGCGCGGAGCGCGGAGCGCGGAGTGCGCGGAGTGCGGCGGAGCTCACCGAGCGCGCACAGCGCGTGCAGCTTGAAGCGCTGACGGCGTTCGGACAGGGGCAGCCTGAACGCGGTCTTGGGAGGCCCGGTTTGGGCGGCTTGGGGGCTCTTGGGCGGCTCTAGCGAGGGCTGCCTGGGTGGCCTTGGCGGGGCTGCCTGGGCGGCCCTAACGGGGATGCCTGGTGACCTTGGCGGGGCTGCCTTGGGCGGCCTTGGCGGGGCTGTCTAGGGCGGCCCTGGCGGGGCTGCCTGGTGCCCTGGCGAGGCTGCCTTGGGCGGCCTTGGCGGGGTTGCCTCGGGCGGCCCTGGAGGGCAGCCTGGGCGGCCCTGGCGGGGTTGCCTTGGGCGGCTCTGGCGGGGCTGCCTGCGCGGCTTGGGTGGCTTGGTCAGGGCTGCCTGGGCGGCCTGATCAGGGCTGCCTTGGCGACCTTGGCGGGTCTGCATGGGCGGCCTCGACGGGGTTGTCTGGGCGGCCTTGGCGGGGCTGCCTAGGGCGGCCTGGTCGAGGCTGCCTGAGCGGCCCTGGCGGGGCTGCTTGGGCGGCCAAGGCTGGGCGAACGAAGAGAGAGAGAGAGAGAGAGAGAGAGAGAGAGAGAGAGAGAGAGAGAGAGAGAAAATGAAGGGGGGTGGGAGGCCGACGTCGCGAGGCGGCTCTGGCGGGGGCGGCGGCGGCAGCAGCGGCGGCGGCGGTGGCGACGATGGCTAGGGTTAAGAAGGATCGGGGAGGGTGGGTAGTCCTCCAAGAAGAGTTAACAAAACTCAATTCTTGAATTAATGACTGCCTAATGTTTCTTGAAAACAATGGCCTGTATATAGGCCTTGGAGGAAAGAGAAAATGACAAGAAAATAAAGACGAGAAAATAAAGACGTGCGCCGTGTCACGCCATAGGGCAATTGTGGATCTGCCTCTGGCGTCGTGTCATGACGCGCATAGGGACGTGCGTGGGTGGAGACGTGCTTGTCGACGGTTGCGGCGTGTTGACTTTGGTTGACTCCGGTTGACCATGGTCCATAGCGGGCGTGTTGACTCCAGTTGATTGTGGTGACGCATTCGATGCTGAAGTGTTGGCGTCCTCGCCATCATAACCCCCGTAGGTGACATCAAAGGCACATCTGGATAGGCCTACAAGCCTGACCCTTCAGTCGATACTACACGGCACCATGTTTTGGCTATAAAAAAGCCATGAAATGAAAAGCATTCATGGTTGTGATACACTGAAAACTACATAAAGTTGATTCTTCACATGATTTAATAGTAAACTTGACAAAAATATTGAAACAGTATTATACAAATGTGGGTTGACCTTTATAGTATCTGTAAATAATCAGATTCCATGAAAGGGTTTATTCAATTAACTGCAACGTTTGAGACATGAAGTGTAACCAAGCACCTTGTGCGCAGGTGACATGAGATATTAAACATTGAAATTGATCTATGATATAATGTATATAAATGTTGGTTTTAGTTTATTAATTGGACATCAAATAAGGGAGAAATATTATGCGGTCGTCAAGAAAAATATATCTCCATGTTATGTATAAGTTCATTCAAAGAAATATATATCCATAATTATTCTTTTTTGATATTTATAATGAAGTCTCTAAATACGTGGAATGATATAGTAATATAGTCATAAGTATTTGAAGATATATTTCAATTATTCATATTCAATGCATACTAAAGGCGACATCATTCTATCCAGCAAGAACAGAACTATCAGATCCTAATACAATACCTATGGCTTAGCATAAGGCCATTACTATAGAGACATCAAGGACAAACAGTGAATGCTTTTAAACCTAGCTTGCAATCATGTGGATTAAGTGGTCCTTAGACTTGAGACACCAAAGAGATATTGTGGATGGATGGCTATATTTTGGGGGTGAGTAATTAGTCCCAGATCATGGGATTCAAACAACTATTTACTCAAGTAAGGCACTAAGTACATGAATGTGATTGAGTGATCAAGATGGGATCATCCATATTGGGTACGTGAGTAGATGGACTCAAGGCAGAAGGTGATCGAGTGATTAAGTCAATGACTAATCATCTTGTGTCCTCCAATTTTACCTTGATGCATTTAGTGGTTTAAGCTGGCCCTGCATCAGCTACTTTATTGCATGTGGTATTTAATTCTCCAAAATTTGAAGAAACCTTGGATATTCATGAAAGTTAATTTTATAATTTTGATGAATATGCACATTAGATGGAACACATATAAAAAATAAGTAAATAAAAAACGTATTAATGGCTAAATTTTGTTTTTGAATGCCGTCTCTTTACTACAAAATTATTCAATGACTCCTACTCTGGTATGAGAGGAGTCGTAT
Source organism: Wolffia australiana (assembly GCF_029677425.1). NCBI lineage: Eukaryota > Viridiplantae > Streptophyta > Magnoliopsida > Alismatales > Araceae > Wolffia > Wolffia australiana. Next base: position 5,905,815 of record NC_135844.1, read on the forward strand.
ATGAAAGGGAAAATTAAAACATTATTCTCATAGCTATGATCACAAGATTATTACATGTGACTAATGACATCTAACATATAATTTTTGAATTAACACTTTGAAATGCTGTACTTCTGTCATGGTTATTACGTCAAATAATATAGAATGCTTGTATTTTATGAGGATAAGTCCAAATTAAAACGCTTTTTTCATCCAAATAGGAGTGTGAAATCCTTAATATGGAAGAAATTATAAGTTCCAGCAATCGTACCTATGAGTTGGCGATAATAAGAATGATTCTAGATGAAGCAGATGGTTGATCATCAGTAATCTCTCCACTGTAGGATCATAATGCATTATTACGATATCGATAAGGGGAGATCAAAGAAAGAATGATCTAGCGATTGAGTGCTGTGCCGATTAATGGAATCTTTAACTTCTGGGGCATATATATCTCACTGGCACTATATCTATTCCTTATTATTTTACCTTCAGAAATTAAGGATTCTGTGAAGGTCTAAGTCATTATTACAATAACTATTACATACTTCTCATAGAGACAGAGTTTCAATTATTCGACGTATGACTCTCGTTGAACGTAGAGTTTCAACACGAGATGAAAGTAGATGATCAACAATGTAGATCACATGAAAACAATTAACACGACCACCTGGGAATCAATTCAAGTGCATGACAACATTTGATTATTGGAAGAAAGGTTTTCTTATTTCGCAGTATCAAGTGAGGAGTGAGATGTTGGCATTTTCCCCATATTCCTTAAAGTGCAGCTTCTTATGATTTTTTAGCCATGGCGGTCACCTCTGCTAGGGCCTCCGAGACACACTGAGTGAGCAGCTCCGGTTCATCTGTAATTTCATGGGTGACAAGGAACAATAAAAATGCGTTCCCGTTGTATGATATCATGTGTACGTCGAGTGTGTGCATTCGACAACAGTATAAATGCCATTATGAGTCAAAAGTTTCTTCGTAATAAAACCTCAATATTATAAATTGATGGGAGAGACCCTCTTACAGTGGAAGAACTATAGAGAGAGAGATAGGTTTTGGGACAAAGAGGCAAAAAGAACTCTACTTCAATTGTATTAAAAAGAACCGAAACACACATTTATAAAGGATGTAACGGAAATAACTACCTACCTTACTAACTAAACGTGGGACCCGTGTTCCTATGTTTTTGTCCGTATCTATCCCTGAACCACAAAAAAACAAAGAGATTATGACTTCTATTTTTAGAACCCACATGCTCCATCTCCACATGCATCTGGATTATTCCAACAATCTCTCCCATAATCTTGATGCATCTCTGGAACAGAAACAATGGAAACTCAAAGATGGAGTTCCACAAACTTGATCCTTCTTAAAGACTTCATAAATAAATCTGCTATCTGGTCTTCAGAATTAACATAATGCAAGCTAACCTTCTTTTCTTATAGGCATGTTCTGATAAAGTGGAACCCTGTTTCAATGTGGTTCAATCGGCCGTGAAGTGCCGGGTTCTTGCTCAAAGATATGTTGGATTTATTATCTACCATTAACTTCATTGTCTTCTCTTTCTTGTTCTTCAATTCTGCAACTAGATAAGCTAACCATATTCATTGGCACGCTGCTCCAGTGATAGCGATGTACTCTGCTTCACATGAAGATAGGGCGACTACTTTCCATTTCTTTGAATACCAAGAAATTAAGTTTTCTCCGAGGAAAAATGCCATACCCGAAGTACTCTTTCCATCATTTACATACCTAGAATGATCAGAATCACTATATCCGGTCAGTTCACATTCTTCATCTCTCTTCTTATACATAAGTCCCAGATCCAAGGTGCCGTTTATGTACCTGAGAATTTTCTTGATTCCAGACATGTGTTAAGATGTAGGTGTCTCCATATGCCTGCTTCAAAGCCCAACTGAATACATCAAGTCAGGCCTGGTATGAGTCAAATATCTCAAATATCCAGGTATGCTCTGGAATTCAGTAGAGTTAACTGGTGTGGAAGACGTGTTACGGCTGAACTTCTATTTTGCTTCAAGAGGGGTTTGTACAGTATTGCTTTCTTTCATGCCAGTCTACTTCAAAATCTTTCGAGCACAGGTTCCTGACTAAGCCGTATCTCCACATGCTTCTGATGTACTTCTATGCCCAGATATGAGCTAAGAAATCCAAGGACATTCATCTCAAATTTCATCTTTATTTCTTCCTTGAACTTCTTAATATCGTCCTCCTTAAATCTAGTCATGCTCAGATCATCAACATAAATGCCAACTAATAGTACGCGATTGGCGATGTGGTTCATATAAACAACATGATCTTGTATGATTCTCGTGAATCCAAGTGAGATAAGACTCTTATCTAGCTTCACATTCCATGCTCTTGGCGCTTGTTTGAGCCCGTATAATGCCTTCTTCAGCTTCAACACGATGCGCACTTTTCCTTTCTGCACAAAGTATTCTAGTTGTGTCACTTGAACTTCTGCTAAGTTGCCATTTAGAAAGGCTGATTTAACATCTAGATGATGTAATTTCCACCCTTGTGTTGTGATAAGCTGAAAATAGGGGTGAAAATTACGCGAGTTTTTTAGCCCTTGTCGTTGTGAATTTTTGGCTTATGCAATAAAAGTTATAAAACTCTACTTAATATGTATAGTGATAAGTATGAGAGTTGTCCAAGGGAGGCAAGTAGGAATTTCAATTTGATTTTATTTTTTTGTGTTTTAGATCTTTATTAGAGTGAATTTGATCTTCAATGAGGATCAAGTCACCCTAATTAAGTGAGAATTTAGAGAGGGGGATAGAAGAGATGAGAAGACTAGAAGAATTAAGGGCTCTAAATTTCCTTCTTTGATCCTAATTAAAGGATCCAAGAAGTCATTTAGAGAGGTTGAAAGAGGGTTCTTAAAATGAGTTGGGTTGATTTTTGCAGATTGATAATTCAGAACTAAAATGGGGAAATTGAGAATTCTAAGAATTAAAACTAAATTTTTTTATAATTTTTTTTGTAATGCAATTGAATGCCCAGGTAAAATTTCTCAATTTCTCCTCTCAATCCTAATCAGGGCTTGTACATGCCGCTCAAGCCAAGCGATTTAGAAGTTCAGACTAGAATGGAGATGAAGAAACAAACAACTTAACCTATTTCATTCAAAATGCACAAAATTTTGAATACAATGAAAGAAAAAAATACCAAAACTGTTGATCCAGGCTGGGACTCCTCTCTGTCTTGCAGCTGTGATGAAGCACCCTCCAGAATGAGCCCCTCCTCTCGAAATTCAGCTTTTATACCTAGGTCACATGGTGAAAATCACCATTTTACCCCCGTTTAGTAATTAATTTTTATCTATCAATGTAGGCTAGATATGAATGATACAACAGATAGAAAGAGGGGATGAAGACGAGCAAATCCATAAAAAAGCATCTCAATCGGACATCAGGATCAAAAGTTATTAATAAATCAATTTTAAACCAATTTAGTTCATTGGATTTAAAATTGATTTATTTATTAATACACGCAATGACGTGTCGACTTCCTATTGGCTGCGGCACTCTCTCATCGCGCCACGTACCCCTGACGAGAGAGTAAAACAACAATTAAATTTTCGTTAGTGCGCATTTTGCGTACGTTTTGATACCCACGCACACGTGCGTTTTTTCGTTCCTTTGCCTACTTGTGTGTCGCCACGTCACCGCCCGTGCATGCCACATACACATGTGCGACAAGGCGGGCGGCGTTCGATAGAACGCCGCCCAAAAATATTCGTGTATATGCCCTTTCGGCACTCTCTCTCCTCCGATTTTCTCTAAAATTAATAATGCAATTGAAAATAAACCCTGAATGATTTTAAATTGGATCTTTACGCCTGCCGTGGCGACCGAGAGCTGTTTTCAGGGTCTTTTTGCAACGAAACGTAGCAAAAAGGCCCCGAAAAGTCTAGAAATTGCATAAATATATTTTTTTCTCTTATAAATATGCCCTTTTTTAATAGAATAAATGCATTTCTTCTTGAAATAAATCCCAGAAAATTCCTAAAAATTCGTAAAAAGTTCTAGAAAATTCTAGAAAATTCCTTGATTAATTCCCGTGTTGATAAATGTCGAAATAAAATTTTAAATGTGCCATTTTCATCCAAAAATAATTATTTCGAGCTTCAATAAATCCTTACAAATTCATATAATTAACAGAAAATTAGGGAAAAATCAGATATTACTTGGAAGCATTATTTTCGTGTAAATATATGATAACAACCCAATTTTAAGCCTTTTAAATGCATAAATCATGCTAATAACGTGAAATAAAGACCGAAATTAGGGTGTTATCATGTTGCTAAGGCTACCACCACTCGTGTCATCTCCATTCTTGCAACAGGGGCAAAAACCTCATTAAATTCAGTACTGAGTTTTGAGCATACCCTTTACCGACCAATCTTGCTTTCAGCATAGAATTTCTCCATTCGGAGTCTTCTTCACTTTCTAAACCCATTTGAGACCGATATACTTACATCCGGATGGCGGAGGGACAAGTTCCCATGTCTTATTTCTTTCAATGGCTTACATCTCTTCTATCATGGCCTTCTTCCATTCTTCCTCTTTCCACGCTTCAATGTGATCTCATACACTCCTCTGGATCAAGATGAATCTAATCTGATTCTTCATAGTCTTGATTCAACTCTCTATATCTTCCTGGAGTTTGGTTTGGTGAGGATGAACCTTGATGTCGTGATTGCTCTTCCATTGTAGCTTCTTCGGTGCTTGATACTTGAGTGTAAGATTCGGGATGGAATCGCTCCCCTTGGATGCCATCATTACCAAGTTCAAAGATACAAGGAATTTTAAACATACCTCCACTCTCTTCATTTTATGGATCTTCCCAGTTCCATTTTTCGTCTTCAACTATCACGTCCCTACTCACATGAATCCTCTTCTCTACTAGATCAAAACATCTATATGCCTTCGAACCAGTTGCATAGCCAATTAGAACCTTAGGCTTTCCTCTATCATAAAGCTTCTTCTGATTTCCACCAGTAGTCTTAACATGAGCAGTTGAGCCAAATACTGACAGATGACTCACATTTGGCTTCCTTCCCGTCCATGCTTCATAATGGGTCTTTGCATCGAGGCTCATCCTCGGTGATCGATTCAACATGTAGACGCACGTGTTGATAGCTTCTCCCCCAAATTTTGATGGCATGTCCTTGCTCTTGAGTGATGTAATAGGACTGGGATCGATGGTTCATATTACCACACAGCACAATAGTAACAAATTGATTTCAAATCTATTTAGATGAGATGAATGTTGATAGAAACCCAAAATGAGCAATAAGAGACGTTACGAACTAGGGGGAACGACCGAGGAATTCCTCTGAGAGAGGGAATAGTCAGGGTAAACTCCCAATGACCCTCTCGACTAAATACAATGACTATGATGCAAGGAGCATTCGACGGCTCTCGTCTGTTCCAATTCTAAGTCAACGAGTACTCGTCTACCACAAAGAAATTCCCTAACTCATGACAAGTGGCTATCATATTTCAATTATCGTCATCATCCTTGGCAGAGGAACTGATAGGGGTAGACTGCACTGCAATGAGTAATAATACTGAAAATGTAATTGTGGGGGGGGGGGGGGGGGGGAAATGAGAAGATACCTAAGCGTCGTGAGTCTATTGGCAGGAGATCGGATCGATTGAATTCTGTGACGATGACGCGGCACACGAAAGATCACAGTCACAGGCGCCATGTGGCGTGCATCGGAGGTTGACCACGGCGCGTAGTAGCACGTAGGTGGACCGCGGGCACGGAGGCAGGGCGGTGTGTGCGTAGGCGTGCGCGGACGGGCGTTCGAGGGAAGAACCCGGGGGCACAGCAGGGGACGGAGATGAAGACGTCGGCGCATGCTAGTGCGCGAGGGTTCATAGGTGCGGAGGGTGTTTGACCGTAGTGCTAGAGTGCATGGATGGGCGTGCGAGAGGAAAGGCATGGGTGTGCGTCTACAGGCAGTGGCGAGAGCCGCCGGTTCGCAGTGGCGCGTGCTAGCAGGGCCGCCGGCGCGAGTGCGAGATCGTGCGGGATGCCGGCTCACGCGTGGGCAGGGTAGGGTGAGTATGGGTGGAGCAAGACCAGGCGCTCCCTAGCGATTCAGGAGGGTTGTTGGTCGTAAGATCTCCCAGAATCGTAAGCCAATCTTGAGTCTTCAACCTTCTTGTCGGCAAGAATGGGCAACTACAAGTGACGGAGTTGCCAATGACGGGGGGAAGACGTCGACGCGTCCTCGGAGTGATCTCAACAAAGGGGCGATGACGAAGACGGCTCCCAGAAACTATGAATCTTGAATCTTCGAGAAATCTATCAGGACAGGCGCTGGTTGTCCTGACGGCGGCACATCAATCTCAAAGTGATCTCAACGAGGTCATGATGGCAGTGACTCACGGAGTTGTCTAGACGTGAGCAGGCGATGGGCATCCACGTTCTCACTACTCTCTCTAAGTTCTATCTAAATCTCTCTAAGTACTAAGGTAGAAAAGAAGACACAATTTTCAATTCATTAAAAGCCCCGTTCACTTGGGGCATGCTATCCCCTTATATAGGGAGGATAGGTGCCAAGTGACATCTCTAGAGGAGGAACCATCGCGAGACGTGGTTTGTCCTCTATTCAACAGTTACAAGATAAAAATTGAAAATAACATGAACAATCACCGGCCCAGTCCATAAGGCCAATAAAACCAAACGAAAATAAGGCGTGAAATGAAATAGCCATTTACGGGGGGTACTTGAATGCGGGGTGGCGAGCGTCGATGCGAGCAGCCTAGTGTGGTTGGATTCGTCTCGTCCCGGCGTCGTCCACATGGTCCCCCATCATTGAGCATGCTTCGGACCATAAACATGATGGTCTGATTCTTCCTTTCCACCACACGATTATGCTGAGGTGTAAGGGGCAGTAAGATGTCGTTTGATGCCATGCAGCTAGCAAAACTCTACAAAATCTTTAGATAAAAATTCTCCTCCTCTATCTGTTCTTAGACAAACCACCTTGAAGTTCTTCTCTGCTTCAACCATGGCTTTAAACTTTGTAAAGATACAAAGAGCATCTGACATTTGTCTTAGTATAAATACCCAAGTTAGCGGCGAAAAGTCATCAATCAATAACATAAAGTACCTTCCTCCTTGGATTGTTGCTGGTGAAATAGGGTCACATATATCCGCATAAACTAGCTCAAGTGGATGAGTCGATCTAAATGAGGAGGCGGAAGGGAATGGTTGTCTATGTTGCTTTCCAGCTACATAGTATCGGCAAAAATTGTCTGACATCTTCAAAGTAGGAATACTATCGACTATCCGATTATTTGAAAGCCCGCTTAACGACTAGAGGTTTAGATGGCAGAACCTTCAATGCCACCTCCAAGCTTCATTATGGTCTTGTTGTGCTGATAAGCACATCTTGTTCATAATTAACTTCAGCAGGTACATTCTTTTCTTTGTCTTCTTGATGTTGGACTACAATCTTCCTTCACGATCATGGATGGTGAGTCCTCCATTCTCCATCACCATTTTACACCCATTGTCCTCTAGCTGACCAAGGGAGAGAATGTTAGTCCGTAATTTAGGGACATAGAGGACATTACCCAGTACTACGGATCCGTTAGTCATTGTCTCAATGTGGATACTTCCTTTCCCATGGATGTCCACTCTAGAGTCATCTCCAAATCTGATCGTCCCCGTGAGACATTTCCTGAAGATAGTGGAATCGAGATTTCTTCCCTAATGGAGGACCATCTCAAGGACGACGCCACGATGACGAAGAACCATCTCGAGGATGACGCGACGGGATGTTGTCAGCCACGCCGAGCAGCTCGCGCCGACGCTCTCCACCCGGGGTTTAAGTACCCCGCGTAAGAACTTTTATCTTTTTACTTATGCTCATTTTCATGTGTATTTGTATTTTTGGATTCGTGGACTGGGCCAATGTTGTTGGGCCCCGTCCTCGTCATTTTTACTTTTTATGTTTTTATTTTGAATTTGTAAGGGAGGCCGAACCACGTCTCGCGACGGTTCGTCCTCTCCCACATTCACTTGGCACCCATCCTCACTATATAAGGGGATGGCATGCCCAAGGAACACCTTGGAGTCATTGTTGAAAAGTTTATTCACAATTCGTCTCCCCCCCTATCGTAGAGAGTAGTGTAGGGGGTTTGGCTAGCCCCACCCCACGCCGAGATCACTCCGTGGTAGAGCCCACGCCTCCCGTCGAGATCACTCCGAGGAGACGTGTTAAAGCGCCGCCGAGATCACTCCGGTGCGAGGAAAGAGTTTCAAGAAGTCGCCGCCATCAAGAATCGAAGAGGCCTTCGCCGAGATTACTCCGGGTCTTGGGAGATTCAAGAAGCGCCGCCGACACGTCATCAACCTGGGAAATCTGCTCCGAGGAGCACACCCCAGATCCATCAAGAACTCCTCTTTCTTGGAGGGTTCTTGGTTGTTACAGATCAAGAAAGCCATTTCTTGGTACCTTTTCCACCCTTCCACCATTTCTTGATCGCCCCCCCTTTCCCCATCGTTTCTTGATTCCCAACCGCCTCGTCTTGCCTTTCTTGATCGCCCACCCTCCTTTCCCCCTCGTTTCTTTATTCCCAACCGCCTCGCTTTGCCTTTCTTGATCGCCACCCCCTTTCCCCATCGTTTCTTGATTCCCAACCGCCTCGCCTTGCCTTTCTTGATCGCCTACCCTCCTTTCTCCCATCGCTTCTTGCTCCCCAACCGCCTCGTCTTGCCTTTCTTGCTCGCCCACCCTCCTTTCCCCATCGTTTCTTGATCCCCAACCGCATCCTCTTGTCTTTCTTGATCGCCCACTTTCTTTCCCCTTGATTTCTTGATTTCTTGATTTCTTGAATTCTTGAGTTCATGATTTCTTGATTTCTTGATCTCACCATATCTCCTTGATTCCCCTTCGTTCTCCCCTTCGCCCTCATCTTTCTTGATTTCTTGATTCCCACCCTCTACGCCATAACCGATTACTTGGTTTTCTGCCCCACCCCCACGACTATTCCCACGATACTTGGTTCGCTGTCTTGCCCGCCCACACGACTACGCCGTGCGCCAGCCAAGCGCGCGCCTTGTGCGCCCTCTGCTCCGACTTTTGTTGCACGCCACCCGTGGACTCAGCTCTCTGCTAGTAGTTACGACCGCACCGTCCGCACCCGGTTTTGTCCTCGCCAACGACACTCGTCCGCACGACCCGACACTAAGCATCCGCTCGACGACTTGGACGCCTTGGACTAAGCGATACAAAGGTCAGTCTCGTCTCCCCTCTATAAACTCCAGTATTATTATCTTCAACAGTTTCGTCTTCCCCTATCGCGTCCGCTACCGTGATATTCTCAAACATCATCGGATAGGACTAGCCACCTTGTCGAGCATAGGGATTCTTGTGGTAGACGGACTGTCATCCGACTTGGACGCCGAACGCTCCAGGGCTGTTAGATGCCCCTCACTTAGTAGACGTCTAGTAGGTCCAGCGGGTCATTGGGAGTTTGATCTTAGGTTCACTCGTCTCTCATTGATCGGTACGGCCGACGTCGCTATCCGTCAAGTCCTTATCTGCTCATTCGTATTTTCTCATCATTCGGCTTACATCCCATACATTCGCATCATAACCCTGTGATGTGAAACGCGCCGATCGATCCCGGCCGTCGTCATTTCACATCATTCCCTGTCATACGGTTGGTAGCTCCGGTGTCGAGAATAACGTCCCCACTTTACCAACTCCTTGGAATAACGTCCCCACTTCTTCAATGTACGCCATTGGTAATATCGGTGGCTCCACTTCGGCTTGGGCTATATTGAGTGTCCACTTTGATGCAAAATGCTCAAACTTCTGATAGTTGGAGCACGGAATGTTGGACTTACCGAAGGGCTTTCGCTCACCCTCATTGCTTTCACGACCAGTGATCTTGCCTCATCCTCTTCCACGTCCTTTGGCGCATCCTCTTGAGTTCTCGTGTCTTTCATTCTTCAAATTTTCACTCCGACCTTTGCTCTTCTCAATCGCTCGTGTAAGCAGAGCTTTTTCTTCTTCTTAAACCTGACGATCTCGGATCTTTGCCTCATGTAGTTTCAATGGCCCAATTGCCTCATCGAGAGTCATGGTCTCAAAATTGCTGAACTGCTCCATTGTTGAAGTAATTGGATAAAACTTCAATGGTGTAGATATGAATACCTTCCCTATTACTTTTGCTTCAGTAATATTCTCTCTAAGGCTTCTTAACTTTGTCACTATGTTGGAGAGTTTACCAGAGAAGTTGTCGATGAGATCGTCCTTGCTCATCTTGAGATTTTTGAAATCTCTTTTCAGCCCTTGAATTTGAGCCTTCTGCACACGATCAACACCCACATTTATCTTCTTGAGTGCCTCCCAAATCTCCTTCGCACAATTCTTGATATTGATTTGCGCTTGGATCTCCTCAGGAATTCTTCCGAGGAGGATTGAGAGAGCCTAACGATCCTTCTTCCTTGGCACGGTCTCTGCTTCAATCGCTTCCCATAATCCATGTGCTTCCAACAACACCTCCATTTGATCAGCCCAAAAGGAGTAGTTGGTCTTCATTAGAACAGGAAATAACAATGGTGGTGCCATATCTCCTGCCCTACGTTCTCCACTTCCAGCTCCGTTGATGGCACGTTGGTGGTGCCATATCAATCGCTAACTTTGTTTTTTTGTGGTTTCTATCGGAGAGAAAAAAATGCCTCAGGATCCTCGACGCTCTGATACCAAATGATGGGAGAGACCATCTTACGGTGGAAGAACTAGAGAGAGAGAGGTTTTGGGAGAAAGAGGCAAAAAGAACTCTACTTCAATTTTATTAAAAAGAACCGAAACACACATTTATAAGGGGTGAAACGGAAATAACTACCTACCTTACTAACTCAATGTGGGACCCGTGTTCCTACGTTTTTGTCCGTATCTATCCCTGAACCACAAAAAAACAAAGACCTCGTACGACTTCTATTTTTAGAACCCACGTGCTCCATCTCCATCCGCATTTGGATTATTCCAACAAACATTGCTGTTGGTGCTTTGCTGAGTGTCACTCGGATTTTAGTGATTAGATTTCCGCCGAACTCAATAGGGTATGAAGGTACAACGAGATTTGAAGTTACAACGCTTATATTCTCCAGCACCTTACGGTAGTGTGAGCCCAGAGCCGATCGACCGCTAAATAAAAGTTAGCGAAATCGTCTCCATTCCGTAAACCAACATAGTTTTGGTGTACTTCTAGACCAAATTGATTCATTAGTGGGGCTACGCTTTCGTATGCTTGTTGAGCTTCGGAAGATTTCTTTTTCACATCAATCAGTTCCTTTGCTTACCTAACATCGTCCAGCGGATCGTTTGTTCCGTCGTCGGCCGCGAAGGAAATAGCAAGGAGCCCCAGAATGTGTCCCCATTGGGAACTTGTTCCTTCTCTTAACCCACGAACTATATCCTGCGAATATGAACGGATTTGTGTCTTCTCTGAAATCACACTGTACTAAATTCCCATAATCGAAGCAAAAGACCGACAGGTTTCATAGTGAAAAATCGTCTCTTGGCGTCTCGTCACATTTGCAACTGAAACTCTGTGGTGCGGGTAAGCAAAGAATGATCGCATTTTAAAGATTAAATTTAGGTACGTGATAGACGCAAAACCTCCGATACTTCTTCTCCGAGACTAACTGCGATGAATGCCGAAATTATAGCACCTTCCAAAGTTGCTGGTACCCGACAAATCCTCAGTGAGTTTAATTAATCTTGTAAAAGAGTAAAAACCCCTTTTGGTCCTTTTGACAGAGGTGAGATTGCTTACCGTTGCAGGACTTTGAATTGAGATACTTTGATAACCCGTACAAAATAATGCCGACGAACACGTCGTTCATTTTCTGGAGAAAACATAAAGAGATCTCATTCATTGCTGGCAACCGTTTAAAAAAATCATTGTAAACTCACACAAAAAAACTTCGTGTAATATTTAAGTCCTTTTTAAACGAAGGATTTGCCATCCTGACAGATATGGAGAGAAGTTAGCAAGCGTGGAAAGAGATAAGGGGCGAAAATCGGATTTACTGTAGAGCGTACCGCATTGACGCTGTTCTTCACTACTTTCATGTCCTCAAGGCTTAACACGAGAGAAGCTGAAAGTATATGATCCTGATGATTAGAAGATCAACAGTGATCTTCTAGAAGAAAAGAAGCTCGCCAGACGTATCGAATAAAACGAACTTCAGTTTCTTCTGTTTTTCAGGAAAGGACAGCCGCTCGATCTAAGACGATGAAGCAGGACCGCACGATGGATTGAGTTATGAGGAAGATGATTGGTCCACGTGGAAGGACGTTTCAAGGCTGTTTTTTTTTTGTTTTGGGTAATAAATAGCCCATGTGTTCGATAAAATGTGTACAAGAATAGCAGAATGTTCACGGATACTTTTTCTTGAAAGTATTCCATTTTTTTTGTTCTCTTCCACTTGTTACCAAATTCAGAAGCCACCTTCCTGGTTAAAACCTCGTTACCAAATTCTCTGGTGGAGAACATGACACACTCATTTCTTTCGATTTCCATCTCTAATTGTTGTTGCGCGGAGGGAAGCGTCGAATTTCCAGTGTATTTTGCGAGTGAAACTGCGGAAGAAGCCTTTCTTTCCTCTCCCCGCCATTGCTAGAGATAAAATCTTGTTCTGGCAAAGCGTCATGGCTTAAGAGAACAGGCACCAAAAGAGAAAGACAATTGTCGAGATCATGATGGAGATGAAGAATAAGAGAGTGCCGTCGACGTGGTAGTATATGCACCTCTCATAGCAGCGCATTCATTGTCAACGCTGTCATTGAGAGAAGCGACACCACATATTCGTTGATATACCAGTCATTCTCATGTTCATCACAGTTATCTTTGTTGGAGTTAAGCGCCTACCACTGTGCCAAAAGCTATAGCCATCAGCAAGGACGCTACTTCTTCTCTTAAACTTTTATCAAGGCAGGGTGTTGACTCCCAACATTCCCCCCCTCAACACCTGCTGCTGGCCTGCACACACAGTTACGCCCCACCTGGACTCGGCCTAGCACAGCATGTCCCCATTGGGATTTTAACCAGTTACATAGGCTCTGATACCAATTGTTGGAACCGAGCTCTCTCACTTCAGCAACTCACACAGAGAAGGGAAGGACAAGCACTCACCCTCTTGATCTCACACAAAGAAAAAGGTTTTAAGCCCTCACTCTCTTGATCTCACACAGAGAAACAAGATGCAAGAACACTTTGAGAGAGAAAGGAACCTTGATGCACACAGCATACTACAACAGTGAAAACACCTACATATTTATTTGCACTCCCCCATAACTGCCTATGGACTTAAACTCACCATGGCTACACACCTGTCCATGTACTTGGTCTTCCAAGAAACCCAGTCTTTTGCTCTCCTTGAACTCAGCTCCTGCCTCCACATCACCCTGTACAATGCTGACTTATTCCATGTTGACTTATTCAAAAACACCAACTCCTAAATTAACTAAGTCAATATTAACTTCCCAACACTCCCCCTTAATCTTGACACTCTTCATGCTCATAGCCACCTTGAGTGATCTTTTGTGACGGTCTACAAGAGAGCGGATACATGCTATTGTCCCGTATCCATCTATTGGCCCGTTCGTCCTCCTTATCATCATTGTCTTCACTTAGACAGTCTGGTGCATAATGTCCATATCGATGACAATTATAGCTGATGGCGAGGACGCCAACATCTCATCAACAAATGCATCACCACGGTCAACCGAAGTCAACACGCATGCTTTGGACCACGGTCAACCGGAGTCAACCAAAGTCAACCCGCCACGGTCAACTGGCGTCAACCCTAAAGCCGACACGCCACAACTGCCAACTTGCACGTCTCCAACCGCGCACGCCTCTACGCGCGTCATGACACGACGCCAAAGGCAGATTCACAACTGCCCTTTGACGTGACACGACGCACTTCTTTATTTTCTCATCTTTACTTTCTCGTCAATTTCTCTTTCCTCCAATGCCTATATAAAGGCCATTGTTTTCAAGAAACTTTTAGGCATTCATTAATTTAAGAATTGAGTTTTGTTAACTCTTCTTGGAGGACTGCCCAGCCTCCCCTATCCTTCTTAACCCTAGCCGTCGTTGCCGCCGCCGCCGCCACTACCGCCGCCGCCACTACCGCCGCCGCCACTACCGCCGCCGCCGCCGCCTCGTGACGTCAGCCTCACACCTCTATTCTCTCTCTCTTTCTCTCTCTTGTCCTCCAGCCTTGGCCGCCCAAGCAGCCCTGCCAGGGCCGCTCAGGCAGCCTCGACCAGGCCGCCCAGGCAACCCCGACCAGGCCGCCCAAGCAGCCCCGACCCGACCGCCCAGGCAGCCCCGACTAGGCCGCCCAGGCAGCCCCGACCAGGCCGCCCAGGCAGCCCCGACCAGGCCGCCCAGACTGCCCAGCCAGAGCCGCCCAGGCAGCCCCGCCAAGGATGCCCAGGCAGCCCCGACCAGGCCACCCAGCCAGAGCCGCCCAGGCAGCCCCGCCAAGACCGCCCAAGTGGCCCAGCCAGAGACACCCAGGCAGCCCCGCTAAGGCCACCCAGGCAGCCCCGACCAGGCCGCCCAGGCCGCCCAAGCAGCCCCGCCAAGGCCGCCCAGGCAGCCCCCACCAGGCCGCCCTACGCAACCCTCGATAGGGCTTCCCAAGAGCGCCCAAGACAGCCCAAACCGGGCCGCCCGAGGCCACGCTCAAGAGGCCCCTGTCCGGGCGCCGTCCGTGCTTTGAGCCGCGCGTGCTGCGCACGCTCGGGTGCGCTCCGCGCACTTTTGACTCTTGACTCTACGCGCGGGTGTTTGCCCACGCTTGACTCTGCGCCCACGACAACTACACTCGACCAGGGCCGTTCAATGCCTGGAACGTCTAGCCTCATCCTCGTCTAGTGGGCCGCTCAACGCCCGGATTCGCCCATCTTCGTCACGATCAGAATTGCCCGTGACCTCTTCACACACTACGGTGCCGAGGTACTCCTGACTCTTTGGTGTCGACGTGTTCTCCGTTCAGTGTCTTCTCGAGAAGTTTCCACCGCCGTCATATTTAGATTTGGTTTGGATCTTCTACTCATCCTCCCTCATTCTTGAGAGTTTCCTCGCAACGTGAATTCGGGTATTGATTTCGGTGCTTAGGCATCGTCGCGGTGGGGGAAGACAGTACTCCCGCCCTCGAAAGGGTCGGAGCTGCACCACCAGATTTTCATCGGTTTTAAATCTGAATCCGGCCGTGAATTTTTGTGGATTGTTTTATCCCTCACACATCCATCCTACCCTTCGTCCGTTTATCCTGTCGTCCTACCCTTCCTCGCCCTCTCCGTAGTCGTCCTACGTCAATAGCACTTTACCTTTGACTTATGATGAGGCTTGAAGTCATCATCTTTGCCTTGTCCATTGCTTCCATGACCTCGACCTATTCCTCGACTTCGTCTTCCATCATACCTTGTAAGAAGTACTTGCTCCTCATCCACTGCATATCGTTCTCAAAGCTTGTCTTCTTGCACCTTAATTGAGTTTCATGTTTCTTGAAGAGATAGCTTGAGATTCATCTGATATGTACAAAAGTAGGTCTATGATAGTTGCAGACCATGAATAATGAGTATAAGCCACATAACTTAAGAAATAGACTTTCTTATTAGTAGTATAACATGAGAATAGAAATCCTTAACCTGTTTATAAATTTATTTAAGATGTAGGTACAAGTTACTATTCAAAAACTTTACTTTTTATATGAAAGTCTATTTCATACAAATATTCTGTATAAACTTTCACAAACGAAATATGATTTTTTTTTCTTTCCAGAGGGATCCATTAGTAACCATATTTACTATTATGACACATTAGGTAACATGGGGACAACGAAAAGTAAATTGTGAATTGTAATCTGAAATCAAGGGGCTCAATATTTTTATGATTATATACCTTGAGCAAGTAGTGCTTATATTGATGGCTAATAGTGCCACACTACGCTAGTAATTAATGAATTATGAGAGGAAGTAATTCAGTAAATATAACATCCTAAGGATTTATAAACAAATGCACTAAAAAGTAGAATTTGAAAACATTAATATTCTCTTAATACTAGAATACATGATGTAAACATTCCAATAAATTGAATGTATAAACCATTCATATTATTATGTTTAAACCATTATTAATATGGTTAGTTTATTGAATATGTTTAAGCAAGCGACAAACAAGGGGTGAATGTTTAAAGTAGTTTTTTTTTCTTCATTTTTTGTTATAAGATATATTTAATATTATTGACAAATATTTGTGTTTTAGGATGCAGGACATATATTTGGTGAAGTAGAGCCCAATATAGTGATATAGTGAGGCTAAGTTTAACTTCAACACCCTTTTGGATTGTGTTAATGTTTGTCTTGTTGAAACCCATATGACATTATAAATTAATAGTTTAGTGGCATTTGTCAAATATTTTCCATATTAGTGAAGATATCGTAAATTGTATAATATAATCTGATGTTTTCTTTTATGTTGTTATATTATTAATGTAGACCAATTCAACCAGATAAATATATATATATATATATATATATATATATATATATATATATATATATATATATTATAAAGGAAAAAATACAATTGTAATCATCTTTAGCCTCAATACATAACAGATTGTAGGTTCGTATCACTCTAGTGTCTGATAATAAAATACTATGATATAAAATATCTATTTAAAATATGATTTTTGGAATAAAACGGAAATTTTCAAATTTAGAGAAGTCTGATATTTTTATCCATAATAGTTCCTTAATTATTATTTGTATGATTTACTTTTTCTTTGTATTTAGTCACAAAGAATATTTGTAAAATAACAAAATCAGCTATTGCATTTATAGTAAATCAGTACCATGTCTTCTCCAGTATTTCATCTTTTACATTACAATTTTAGCTCCATGAGCTTATTTCTAGATGATGGTATATATTGATTGTAGTTTTGTTTTAATAATTATTTTCAGGAGCATACAATGAAAAACAATTAATCATTTGCATGAAACATTTATTATTCAACTACAAATATGGATCCAATGGATGTAAAAAGAAGTAATTAGGTGATAAATTCAGTGCTAAAATAATTAAAACAAAATATGAAAAACTCTGGCTCATCACATTCTCATAAAAGAAATCGGTTACCTTGATAGTTATGTCTATGTCAATGAACTAATAAGCCAGAATTTTTTGTGTATATGTTTTAACCCATGTTCGTCTCCTAGAAGTGTATGTTACGTTCAAAATTTTACTCTAGTCAAGAAAAAAAGTCAATAGATATGGAGTAGAAAATATAAGCTGTGGACTTTTATGGCCTATTTTCTTAATTCATTTTTTAAAAATTCCTTTATGTAATTACAAAATAGACTACATTAATTAAATCTAGGGTTTTTCTGTCAAATTATAATAGTTTTATTGATGCACTTTAAAGATATTTATACAGTGAAACAGACTTGTTCCTAAATGTGTTCAAAGGAATAATTATATTATGCAAAGATAAATTCATGCATTCATCTTCTAGAAGTTCGGTTTTATATGTTTTTTGACAGGCTTTAAAATTTTCAATATACCCCTTTCTTTATTTAACACTTCGTGCAAATTTATTTTTCCAAAGGAAAAATATACTACTCCCATTTTTTTTTAGCCTTTTAATCTATCATATCATAGAGCAATGTTTGATAATTTTCAATTACAATTTTAAATAGTATTTTATCCCTTTGGATGAACTTCAATAATACACCTAAGTGATGAAAGGTAATGATAATATTCAATTATATGATATTACTGAAATTTAAATTTAATTAGTTTAAAATTGAAATTTGAAATTAACTTTGTGCGACAAAAAATTAGATGGTTTTTCATGTGACAAATAAAACTAGTACGAAAGGTATATTTAATAAAGCCACATTTACCATTATAATCTAACACAATGATAGATCGAATGCCATACTTTGGAAAACCAACAATTAAAATTATTATACTTTAGTTTAATGTCGTAATAAGTGTATGTTTTGGATTGGTTGAATTTAGAAATCTTGATTTCTCCTAGTACTACTGGGTTGGACCGAGTACAAACGTGGAATCATTTCTCATTATCAAATTCACTCATTAATAAGCATTTGATCTCAATTGATGGATAAGTTATTTTTGACCATCCAAAAATCTAAATATCTAATTTTATTTGCTATTATGAAATATAATTTCATACGATTATGTTTTTGTCATATAAAAAATGGCTTTTAAAACTCATAGATATTTAATAGAGCTTCAACCCAAACTATAATAGAGTGTCATTAGGATCTATTGTGTTATTTTGTTTAATGCACCTGAATATATATATATATATTTAGTATTCTGATAAGATATTTTGAAACTTCAAATTTGTGAGTATAAATTTCTAAAACAATTATCATTCAACTTATCAAATTATCATGAATGAATTATCATCTTATGTTTCATTAGTAAATATAATCTCAAATAGTTCAAGAAACTTTTCTCTAGTGTGATCTCTTTTAAGTATGGGAAACCATTGTGATATTCACTTTTAAAGATTGAGTGAAGAACTCAAATGACATCATCCTGGCATAAACTGTGAGAGCTGATGTGACAATGACAAATATTTTAGGATGAGTCATTTTGATTTTTTAAATGCAAGAGTAAAATCTTTCATCATACATTAAATAAAATCTTTGAAAAGGATAGAGCAATAGAGTCCTCGTCATCCAAGAAGTCAAAGCAGGTTATATGTGATAGTAAAATGATTTTGCAATCAGATATCATAATTTGCAAGGACCATAGTCACCCCTTCAATATTTTCCTGCAATACTCTGTGATAATTGAGCTGGTCCTACGACTTCAATAATAAAACATTTTTAACGTTACTGATTTCACACAATTTCTATTTGTTAATATTCACATAATTCCATGCTTATTTAAAATAAAATGATTATTTATGTGTGAAATGAAGTGTGAGAGGATTACATATATTATAGAATTCATAAAGTTTTTGGGGCATTTTTAGGAATTTCTCAAAAATTATAATCTGAATAAAAATAAGATCTTAAGTCAAAATATAATTTTTCCTGTTTTTGTGATATTATATCAAGGAAAACGTTATAATATGAGGAAAGTGTTTTATCTTTTTTTGGGCTTGTAACCAGTTTTGTATGAATTTCTGAAAGCTTCTCAGGGTTATTTTTGCTACGCCATGTGTTGCCATTCCCATTATTGAATGGTGAACAATGATTCATTCTCCTTAATGATGGGGATGGGTAGATCATTGAAAAGATTCTATTGTAAGATTGAAAATCATGATGACATAATGACCGGTGATTTTTTGATCGTATAGTTTATTTTAACACACAAAATGATGCAGCCCAATGGAAAACAAGGCCAATTAAATGTGCAAACAGTGAGACCTGATGAATATAAAATAATATAATACAATATTTGCCTTATTTAAGACTATAAATGTAAAAGACGATGACACATATAGCACCTCAATTTGATAGAAAGGGGGGAGTCGTTGTTGTATGCAGAAAGTTGTTGCCACTCCATGCATGATGAAGATAAGTTTACTTTTGACACTATCTAAAGGTTATTGATTGGCTCAGACAAGACACCATGTGACATGCCACGCCAAATGACCTCACCACGTCACACTCACATTGATGTAACACGAACGCTGGGATCGAGCGGATTGTGTTACACCACAGGCGAATGAACGTGCAATGTGATGTGACGATATAATATGATGCATATATTTGAGAACTTAATAAGAAAACACACAGGTATCCAGATAATTCGAGTCGTAACCAGATGTGAACACGTAAAGATATCAAGACACAACCAAGTCCTAAGTAACCCGCGCGTTCAGTTGGAACGGTGACAAAATGGGAGACAATATTCATCCAAAAATGTCCACGCCACCGATGTGAACAAGCAGATCCACAAATGTTAACAAAAATATATTATCATGATTAAGATGATTAATTATGTCAAAGCAATGTGCAGAAGAAGGCGGCACTAAAAGAAGTAACAATACTGATATGAGGGGGAGGTAATAGAATAAACTTGTAGTAGTTGGAGATCCAATTCTGTGCACTGTGATGAATTATATCTGCCCAAGAGATGATTCAACCAGGCCGACACCGGTCGGTGGTATCGGATAAATGATATGATGAAGGAGACCGAATGAAGGAGACCCACACACCTAGCTTGCTCTGATGACATGCAAGGTAATGGTGTACTTGTGGTTGTAGCAGAGAGACCCACGGATATCTGAGTGACGACTATGTCAGATGCAGGTGCCAAGGAGTATCGACGGTGAGCACTTCAGATGAGTAGAATCATTCTCACCGTCATTGAGTGAATAGACGAGAAACTGGAGCAATCGACTATTGGCACAGCTTGAATCATTGTGGAACACGAAAGACGCATGAAACTCTGTTGGCTAATTCAGACTTGACGGGAAAGTCAGCTGGACAGATGGCCAATGGGCCTTTGTTTTCTCCTCCACCCTGTCCATTTCATTGTTGTTTTTTCTTTCGTTCATGGCAAGGCAGTTACGACCAAGCCATTCTCGTTTGCTCTATAAATGAGCCACTTTTGCATGCTTTTTTCTACACGGGAATGCCATCTCAAGTTTGTTGAAAAGCTGTTGCTCTCTCCTTCTATCTTCTTTCTTGTATGTTGTGAGTGGGTGTGAGACCTGCCTAGAATTGGTATCAGAGCGACTTTGATCCAAGTAGAGTGGAGAAGCTATGATGCCACCCAAGAGGAGTCAAGCTTCATCTCAAGCGGATGATGCGTTGCCTACGGAGGGGAACGTCATGGCTTCTACTGCAATGACTGTCAAGTATCTAGCCGAACCAGGTAATAGTTTTGCTAAGCTTTCGAAAACTAGCTACTCGTAATGGGAAATGTTAATGGAAGTCCTTCTGAAGGCACATGGACTTTGGGATGCTGTTGAGACCGGAGCCATGTCGAGGATAAAATATCGACAAGCTTTTTCTACCATGCTTGGCACGATCTCAAAGGGGATCACCATGCACCTTGATATCAAGGAAGGCGCAAAGGAGATGTGGGAAATTTTGCGCGAGAAGAATTTTGGTGTCAATCGAGTGATAAACGTGAATATTCAATCCCTGAGGAAGCAATTCGAGACACTCGCGACGAGTGACAATGAGACTGTGAATGACTTTGCGCGGAAGTTCTCTGAAGTTGTCACTGAGATGGGAAGTATCGGTGAATTCATTGAATAAAAGGTCGTCGTAGTCAAATTTCTGCATGATACGTCGGCTAAGTTTGATGCTATCACAACAACAATCGAGCAATTCACCGATATCAATAGCATGACATTGGATGAGCTGTTGGATCTCTCAAGCTCCATGAGGACAAGATGAAAGATCGACGAGTCAAAAGAGATGAGCAGATTCTTTTGGCCAAACCAATGGGGAAAATCAAGAAGTATGATGCTGAAAGCTCCCGTGGAACAGGTTACAGTCGTGGAAGAGGCCTGTGGCAGAAATAGAGGAAGAGGCTATGGTGGAATAGGTTATGATAACCATGATGAAGAGAATCCCCGTGACAAGTCCACGATAATATTTTACAATTGTTAAAAACTTGGACATCATGCTTATGAATGTCGCAGAGACAAGGAGGAAAAGGCGCACTTTGCGGATGCGGATTAAAAAGAGCCGTCGCCACTCCTCATGGAAGTTGCTGAAGAACCCACTAATGTGTTGTTCCAAGGAGTAGAGGAGCAACACCTTGAAGTGGTATGTGGTATCTTGATACCGGTGCAACCAATCACATGACTAGTGATAGAAGCTTGTTTCAACAACTTCATGAAATTCCACATGGTTCTGTAAGGTTTGGAAATGGGTCTATATTGGCAATTTGTGGCAAAGGAAGCATTCTATTAAGGCATCAAGATGGAGGACAAATGGAGCTGGGTAATGTCCTCTATATTCCAAATCTTAAGCCTAACATTGTGAGTCTTGGACAGTTAGATGAGCAAGGATTCAACGCAGTGTTGGAGACAGGCTTTCTCTTCATATATGATGAACAAGGAAGGTTTCTAGTGAAGGTGCGGAAAACTAGATCATGCCTTTACTTGTTGAAATTTAATCCAGTGGTGAATTGCATGGCTGTTGAGAGCAAATCATATTTGACTTTGACGTGGTACAAGAGGTATGGGCATTTGATTTTTCATTCATTGAAAAAGTTATCATATCAAGAGTAGTCAAGGATCTACCTCAACTAGAAGTCCCTGAAAATCTCTGTAGAGATTGTGTTGCTAGCAAGAAACATATATGCCCATTTCCTCCTACTGCATCATTTAGGGCTTCTAGGCCCTTGGAACTCGTCCATGGTGATCTTTGTGGACCAATATCACCTACCGCATTTCTTACTGCTGGTTGATGATTACTCTCGACTTATGTGGGTCTCAGTTCTGAAGAAGACGAGCGAGGCCTTCCAAAATTTTCTCAAATTCAAGATGATGGCGTAAAAAGAGAAGGGTATGAAGATTTGAACTCTCAAAACTGATCAAGGCGGAGAGTTTAACTTCTCATAATTTATTTCTCATTGTGATGGGCAGGGAATCAAGTGTCATCTTTCAGCGCCATATTCTCCGCAGCAGAATGATGTGGTTGAAAGAAGAAACAGGACTATCATGGGCATGGTCAGAAGTATGTTGAAGGAGAAGCATCTAGCTCACGAACTTTAGGGTGAGGTAGTAAAAACTTGTGTTTATATATTGAATCGTGCTCCTACTAGATGCCTTAATGGCGCTACTCTTATGAAATTTGGTCAGGAATTAATCCAAATATAAAGCCCTTGAGACTGTTTGGTTCTTTAGCCCATGTAAAAGTATTGGGAGAGAGCATAAAGAAATTGGATGATAGGAGTAAACCTATGATTTTTATTGGCTATGATATTGTCAGCAAAGCCTACGGACTCAATGATCCACTTACTAACAAAGTTCATGTTAGTAGAGACGTGAAATTTGAAGAAGGCAGACATTTGATTTGGGAAACCTCTAATGATCACAAAGATAGAGGTACATTCTCTTTTCCATTTATTTATGAACTGACAAATGTGGATGATGGTCAGGATGACTATGTGGTGCATGACTTTTAGACTTGTATGATTTAATTTCTATATTTAACAAAAAAGGTATCATGACACTAAACTAGTACTAACGTTGACTATTTTTCATATGTTTCATAACATACCCCATATATTTTAGGCTTGGAATGGACTAATAAATTTACAAGCCGCAAAATCTGAAAAAGGGAGGACAAAATCATTGTATTTCCAATTTGACTCTAATCTTTTAAATGTGTTGCTTTGTATGAGAGTTTTTATCTATAGTTTCTTTGACTATGTATATATCCCTATACATATACTCATAATTTCGTCCATAAGATCAGGTGATTTTATGTTGATAAAACTATTATTTCTAATAATTAATATTTTTATTCTTCTATGACAACTCTTAAAGCTAAATATTATGCATTCATTTAAAAATACAATTATTAGGAAACAAGTAAGGGCTTTACATTGAAGATAAGTGTGATGTTTCAGATGTCCAGCCTCTTGATGTGTCCATACAATCCATAGTATCATTAGTCTCCTCTTCAACCTTTTTAATTCTTCTTCAAGATCTTGTTAATCTTTTCACCACGGAGTCTCATTAGAATAAAATATAAATTAAGAAGAAGACAACAGGGGGGGTTCCCTAATCCTAGCTTGCATGAACACTTAAAATGAGTACCGCCTGTTTATATTTATTGAAGAGCTTATCATTAAAGTCCTATAATTTAAGTAAATCCACTAACAGTCATTGGTATTATATGTGGGACTCTTTAGGCTTATGTATCAGTCTAGTTAATAACTCTTTAGGCTTACGTGGGACTCATTATGCATAATTATTAATAAAGGACTAACTTAATGCCATTGGATACGTTAAGTGTTGAACATGTTGGGTACCAAGCCACACCGTGTGCTCTAGAAGAAACATAACAGAGTTTATTATGCATAAATGAACTCTGTTATGAAAACTTTACTATCATTGGTTACTTTCTACTTATTATCCTTCATCCAAGCAAGATGCTTCCATGCCTAGGTATGGTTGAGCATCACAATATAATGTATAATTCATTTATTACAAACGCCTGAGAGGGGGTTGATTAGAGATTTACTTCTACAATATATCCAACACCTTGGCCATGGATTTAATACACCGTATCTGTTGAGTCAATTTCCTTCTATAGTGAAGGCGGGTGATCCCATCTTGGCCATGTAAACACCTTCCTGTACGTATTCCTCTAATTGAGCTAATACTTGTTTGAATCCCAAAATGAGGGACTCATCACCAAAATATAACCAACCATCCACCATATGAGTTTGATATCTCAAGTCTAAGGTCCCCTTAAACGAAAGTAACAAGAACTAACCTAATTGATATTTAGGTACAATATCAATCAGGGATTCATGTAGATCAATTTAGTGAATTCTAGATACTTTGATGTTAGTGTCTCTACACAAGAACCAATTTGATGTTAGTGTCTCTATACAAGTGGCCATATGACCAGCCTTGTTTATCATATAACTAGGATCCTATAGTGCGATTATTTCTAGATACTTTGACATCTGTCTTGAGTAGGCAACAAATATGAACATTTAAAATATATGTGTAAAGACTAGAGAAACCGATACTATTATCTCATTATATTAACAAAGTCAGCACACATATTCAGATACTTCATTATAAACATCACACAATAATACTAAGACTAAATAATTGTTTCAATGACTTGTACTTGATTTGGAAGTTTGTTTGGCCTGACGATCACCCAATACTCTCACTTATTTTACAGCCAATTAATAAGGTAAATCACATATATTTTCCAAGTCTTAAATCAGTTTTTTATTATCAACATTTCATTCAACCTACTCAAGCGGCTTCACTACATTACGTGTCTCAAAAGTTGTAGTGAGTATAATATACCCTGTCATGGAATGTATTCATAGTTTATACTCTGCAGGCAAAACCCTCATTTGCATGAAATTCTGTAAATCATTTTTGACTTATTGAATTATAGAACCCTATGAAGTCGTCCCACTTGATAATCCACGTCCTACTTTGAGGGGTAATACAATCACCTATCTAACTTACATGTCTACAAAATAAATCAACCTCCTAAAGGCCAAACAAGTTCTGAATTTTGTCTTAGCCTCACCATGTAGCTGAATTGGGTCTGATTTAAAAAATATATCTCTTGAAATTTAAAAAGGGGTCTTACAAATGCATTGAATTATAAATTAATTCAAATGTATTTATAAATAATAAAGATACTTCAAAATTTTAATCACTCTTTGTCCCGTATATTAACCATGTCAAAAAAACAAACATGCTCATAACTCTTGAAACATAAGAATTTCATATCACTCAAAATAATTACAGTGTCTATTCTAGGACTAGGAGAATGTAAATACTTTTATCATTTGTTAATTAATGCTTTATTTTAATAACCTTTAGAATTGTAATTCTAAGAGAGGTCTTGGATCAAGGAACTGTTTCTAGTTTCACTAATATGTTCTTATTCATTTTATCATTTGACCATCATGTGATGTTGACCATTTAGAGTCGCCGGTCCATGTTTGATCGAGATCTATGTTTGTAAAAGTCTATTTTAATTTTTTTTGTCTAAACCTCTCCTTTTTAAACTTACTGTTCCAGGTGACTTATTTTGTAAGACATTGTTAAAATACTTACTGTTCCAGGTGACTTATTTTTTAAGTCGTCTGGTTTATTTTAAAAAAATTTAGGTTATATTGAAAAGTTAATTTTTTAATATGGACAATGATATATGCTCATTGTTTTTTACACTTTTCAGTGCCTTTAATTAAATATTAGTTTTTAATTTATCTTTTTCTAGTTATTATTAAAGTGTAAAGAGATCTTGTCCCATTTTCTATCTAAGCTTCATAAAAATAATGGTCACATAATTTAATGTCAGAATTCATAAATAATAATTTCTGATAACACGTTTAACTATTAGAATGCTAATAGTACATCTTGAAATGCCCAGGAAGCATTTAAATTGTTCAATGCTCAATATCAAATCCCACGTCAGTCTCTAAATTTTACTTACATTAAAAGTTATTTATTTAGTAATGAAATCTAGATGTAAAATATTTATTATGACACCAACTCTATATATTTAAAATTTTATTTAAATTATACTGGGTTTTTCTAAAGAGTAGGTTGGAGTTTTTAAAAATGGATGTCATTAGATTATCTCGTGCATTTAACAATATATTGAAAAGGGGAAACACTAAATGATAATTTAGCCTGTTATATTGGAATTTTCCCTTGTTGGTTGAACTTGATACAATGCTTTGACCCCTTGATTTTAGATGAGGGATTCATAAAATAGTTTCAGTGGTCATTTATCTTCTATAATGTGTTTCGATAATAAATATGGTCATGATTGGTATTTCTTCTCCTGAAGTTTTTGACAAAATTCATTGTCATAAAAAAGATTTGCATTTCTCAATAGGACCTTCCACTTACATCTCAAATAATTTCATAAAAACCTTAATAATTTAAATTCTCATCCCATACATCAAACAAGGAAATCTATTTTTTAAGATATGTGCCTTATGTTAATTATTCTCGGGCCACAACTATCATAGAACTCATGATTTACTAATCAAATAAATCACAGGCTGTCTCAATAAGAAACAACAAACTCAACTAATCTATATAAATGTAAAATTTTACGGAATCAAAACTATCATCTAATAAATCAAAGCATGACATTCTACTTTTGAAATTATAGCACTCACTGATTAATTCATAAATTATGAATTTAAATCTTATTTTTAACAATAATAAATTCAAGGTTTTTGGTCGATGTGAAAATGGTATTTAAAAAAAATAGTAAGGGTTTGGGACATGGAGGTATATTGAAGGCCACAAACAACCAAAGGGTCTCATGCATCCTTACTTGAAGAACCAATCTTTATCTCGCCAGATAAAAATATGTCATGGTCACAAAGATCGTTAGAGATCAGAGAGTTGGTGAAGTGATCTAGACATATGGGTAAATCAATAACATTCAGGAAAGGCATTGAAAGAAACTCCGAGATGCTATGATTAAATGTGGATTATATCAACCCTGAAACTATCAATATGAAGGTGTATAGAAATAGATAATTAGAACCTCTGTATGTCATTGGCGTGCCTTCAACCTCCATGGTTCTCGGTGCAGGGCACAAACTCGTTGTATGCTGCAGTAGATGAGCTCCAACTTGAATTCCCAGGACAAGGGTGTAACCACAGAGTAATGAATGAAATAAACAAGTGGAAGACAGGAAAGAGAGGGAGAGGAACAAGAAGAATTAGCAGAAAACACCTTGATGGGTGTAGATTTAGATTAAGGTTCAAGGGGGGTGAAACCCCTTTAAATAAGAAACGAAATGGGCCGGTTTGAAGAGGGTTGGCAAGTTAGCCCCCCCCCCCCCCTTTTCTTCATTCCCGCAGTGAGGTAAGAAAAGGTCAGGCGGTGTGGTGCAAATGTTTGCACCACTTGTGTGAATATATAATCACACCAACCCCCATGTGTAACGTTCAATGCAAATTTGTCCAAGAATTCACCCTGCACATTGTACCAATTTTCACATATGATTACACATTTTTTCATTATACTATATTGCTTTCTGGCTATAGAAAATATTTAAATTATAGTTGACATAATATCTAGTCGACATTCATCATTAGTTATATTTGATGAAATTAACGTTGTTTCATCATTAGATATCTAGTCGACATTCATTTTGAATAAAATTTTTATATGTATGAAACGAACATTTCATTTTTGACATAATAATAAAAATGGTGTATCATCATGAAACTTCTAGTCGGTTTTCATTTTGCATAAACTAAGAGAAATATAATATCAGAGGAAGAAATCAAGAAATTGAGAAAGAGAGTGATACAGGTAGGGGAAGAAATAAAAAAAATGAGAAACAGAGCCACTGAGTATATGTGGTCTGTGAGAAAGAGATTGATAGAGTCAGAAAAGTTTGAAAAAACAAAGCAGAAGTGAAAGAAGAAATTAAGAGAAGGATAGAGTAAGAGGATGAAATCAAGAAATAGAGAAAGAGAGTGACATAGGTCGGAAAAGAAATCAAGAAAATGTGAAACACAACCACTGAGTATATGGGGACTGGAAAAAGATACTGATGTTGTCAGTGATAGATTGGGAAAAAAAGAGAACGATAGTAAGAGAAAGATAGAGTGAGAGGAAGGAAACAAGAAAGTGAGAAATTGAGAAAGAGAATGATACAGGTACGGTAAGAAATCAAGAAAATAAGAAACAAAGCCACTGACTATATGGGACTGCAAAAGCAGAGAGTGGGAGTAAGAGAAGAAATAATGAGAAATGGTAATAAAGTCTGAAATTGAAAATTACAAATCGAGTAGCAGTAATACATGAACTGATTCACAGCAAAGTTAATCTTATTTGTTATTGATTGAGAGCCATAGATGGTATGGTCTACTCAATTATATAAAAACAATGCCTTTGATTACGAGCTTCATTGATTGAATCCCAGTCCATGAGAAAGATAAAAGGGTAATCACAAAGAATGAATGAGAAAGCAAAATTCGGCCGCCAACCCTAAGTTCAAAATTATCGATGCACGTTAAAATCAAAATGAAACATGATTCTCACTCGAGGATGGTATGCCACACATTAAAATCGCACCAGTTCTATGCTAATGTTAAGAAGTGTTCATTCTATCAGCATCATGTCACTTTCTTAGGATTCATTGTTTCATGTCAAGGATTCTGTGTTTATCCCAAAAAGATTAAGTTCATTTTAGAATGACAAACCCCTTCCAGCATTCATGTTATTAGAAGCTTTCATGGGTTAGCCACCTTTTATAGATGATTCATTAGGAACTATAGTTTGATTATGTCTCCAATTACAAGTTGTTTACAGAAATGAAATTTTATCTGGAAAGATGATGCTCAAAGATTCTTTGAAACCATCAAAATAAAGATGACCCATGCTCCAATCCTTAAATTAATCAATTTCTCTAAGGTTTTTGAAATTGCCTGTGATGAATCTCGAATTGGTATTGGTGGTGTGTTGACTGAAGAGGGTCATCCTATTGCCTTCCATAGTGAGAAACTAAATGATGCTAATCTAAAGTACTCCACTTATGTCAAAGAACTCTATGCTCTAGTTCAAGTCCTTAAACAATGGTGTCACTATCTTTTGTCAAAAAAATTTGTCGTATACCCTGATCATGAGGCTCTTAAATATTTGAATTCTCAAAATAAATTGAATGTGAGGCATGGAAAATAGTTTGAAGGCATAGACTGTTACAATTTTGTCATCAGGCACAAACCAGGGGTAGAAAACAAGGTTGCAGATGCCTTAAGCAGAGATGTCCAACTATTATTTGTCCTTACTATTTAAGTTCTTGGCTTTGAAAGTGTTCAATAGATTTATAATAAATGTCATGTCCTAGACAGCTCTTCAGCAACCTACCCATGTTTTCATCTTGTTGATGGTTATCTTTTTAAAGGGAACAATTTGTGTATCCCATAAACATCCATGAGAGATTTCATCATCTCGGAAATACATCCAGGAGGCCTTTCCGGACATTTTGGCAAACATAAAACCATAACTGAATTAAAAGAACAATTTTTACTGGCCTAGTCTTAAACGCCATGTTTCTAAAATTGTATCTCACTGTCGTACTTGTGTTCTTGGTAAAGCTGTTAAGCAAAACACCGGGTTATATACAGCCCTACATGTTCCAAAAAAACCATGGGAATATATTGGCATGGACTTTGTTTTAGGACTCCTTATAACTCCAAGGAAATTTTATTATACTTCTCTAATAGTCAATTGTTTCTAAAAAATGGTGCATTTTCTTACATGTCGTAAAACATCGGATGCTACACACATTGCTCACATTTTCTTCGATGAAATTGTCCGTCTCCATAGTATTACTAAAACTATTGTTTGTGACCACGATGTTGAATTCATGAGTTGTTTTGAGAACACGGTATGGCATCACACGGGCACCAAATTACATTTTACATCTGCACTCAATACAAAGGTCAACGTGAAGTTGTTAATCGGAGTCTTGGAAATATTCTTCGGTGTCTTCTACATGACCATCATGGTACTTGGGATTCTTTACCTCCGCGTATTGAATTTGCATATAACTATTTTGTAAATCGGTCCACGGGAAAAACTCCTTTTGAAATTTCCAATGGTCTTAATCCTCACAAACTAATAGATTTACATCCCACTAGTGTTCATGATCAAACATGTATTCTGTTGAATCATTTAAATAACATATTCTTGCCTTCCATGTTGATATTGAACATAAATTATCTTTATCAAATGAGATTTATAAAAAATTGGCTGATTCGCATCGTTGTTTTAAAAAATTCCAAGAGGGTGATATTGTAATGCTACGGTTAAATCCAGCTAGGATGCCCAAGTTAGATCCTAAATTTCATTACCAAGGAGCTCGAACCTTCAAATTTAAAGAAACTAGAGACAAATGCTTATGTTATTGATCTACCAGAATATTGGGGTATGAGTTCCACATTCAATATCTCCGATTTAATTGAGCGTAATAGATTACCCAATTTTCCTAGTAAGTTGATAGAGCAAGCCCTTTTCTTCAAAGTGATACAAACCCCATGCCCCCAAACATTGAGTGTTTAAGTGAGAAATGGCAAATTGATTATATTATCACTGACCAATTTATCTATACTTCAGAAGGCGTTCAACATAGATTTCTTGTGAAATTGGCTAACAGACCAATTTCAAATGCTTATTGGATCTCATTGCCTAAATTACTTGATCTTGCACCCCACTTGAGGAGAAACTCTTCTTCACCTCTAGTGAACCCTACATTAGATTCAAATTCTTCCAACCCACGAGGGATTGACTGGAATCAAGACGTCATTGCCACTAGTGGAGATCAACAAACATCGCATGAGGAGCCAAAAGTTGAGGAACCTGGAGCTTCGTTATTCAAACCAAGTCAGCATATAGCAAGGCAGAATGCTAGGATGAGTGATGTGCGTACAAAGCCAAGTTTTCTACTTAATCTTCTTCGACCCTCCTCGCAACAAGGTAGCTTTAATGACGCCGAGGACAATGGCGCACTAACAGAACTTGAAGATCAAGAAGACAACACTGACCTTGAAGACCGAGAAGAAATGACAGATAATGAAGACATTGAAGATGAGGACAACATGGACGATTTGGAGGACAACTTTAATGAAGATGAGACAAGTGATCTTGCATATGAAGACAAAGAACTGGATGGATACCTCGATGACCTCTTTCTTTGACCCCGAAAAAAGTGCAAGATGATGCTATGTCAGATCAACAAAACCATCAGGAGCTGGAGAATACTAATCCTCATAAAGAGGAAGTGTTTTGCCTAGAAGGCAATGGAAGAATTAAGCATGCCAGCATTGAGGTTATCAACTCATGTGTCACGAGTTCCTCCAACATGGGGAGAATGATGGGAAATGCTTAGCATTTCTCTCTCTTCTCTCTCTTTTCTTTTCTCTCTGTCTCTCACGTTCTTTGTCTCTCTCCACGTTCGGCCCCCTTCATTGACTTTTCTCCTCCCTCTCTCGCATTCTTTTTCTCTCTCTCCTCACTCAACTCCTTTATTTGACTTTTCTTCTCCACTTGTTTTCTTTCTTTCTATCCATTCTCTCATCCTCTTAACCGCCTACTATAATTGACAATTCCACTTTTCTCTTTCCTATCAAATTTTCTTTCTTTCTCTCTTCACTATAACTTCCAAACTGACTTTTGTCATAACCTCTCTTGCTCACCTTTCCTTGCATTTTTATCTACGTGAACCACCATTCTCTCTACCACTTTCTCTTAAACCACTATTTTGAATCGACAGTTTATTTTCCTTGTAACTGCATGTTTCTTTTCCGTTAAAAGGGCCATGATCCTCTTGTATGGACACTTTTGCTTGGTAATTATTGTGAAGTTGCTTGTGCGAAAAGATTGATTCCTTGGTGATTTTCTGGTGATAATGACTTTGGAACGTCAATGGAGCGGCTGTGGTGGTTTCTGTTTTTTAACATTGTCAACTACTATTGGGTTCCTCCTTTCCTTTTCTCCATACTTTATCATTACCATCACTTTCCTATCATTCTATCCCCATCATTGAACACAACCCTTTGCATCACCCTATCATATCCATCAAGTTTTCATTGTCTCCCTTCTTCTCAACTTCATCAGTTTCCACGACTTATCCCATCCAATTTGTAAATCCTTTTCCACACTTCATCTCCACCCCTTTCACAATACACATCAACATCTTCTTGTGCCAATAAAATCTCACGCTTCCTTTTATTCGCTTCCCCACCTTCTCTTCTCATTATCCACATCCACTCGTGGAGCCGCAGATCAACATCAATCAAGGCCAATCAATATGGCTACTAGTTCCTGTTTTTGAGGTACCTTGCGACACATTTACTTTGAGATAGTTGTGGTTCATGATAAGGGTTAATTTTCTTAGAGTGATTGTTTACTTTAGAACTTCTGTGTGCTAAACTTTGGTTGATCCTTTCAAATCTCCTATTTCCATTAACTTAGGAATATTGTGAGTATTTCCAAAGTGTCTTTATAAAACCCCTCCTCGATTGTCTTACTCCCCTTTCTATATGATTAAACCAAATTCAGATCACCCTCAAGAAACATGTGATTAATAATATATTTGTATTGATTTATTAATTTCATGAATTGCATTTTCGTGTCCCACATCACCAAGCCTACCAGATATGCCTAGGAAGAGATGTCACTCTTGGCTTGGAAGAGATACTCCTTTTCGTTCGGATGGAACATACAAAGGAGATAGATGCAGCAGGATCATTATACGACGAGCCAGTTTCACCAAATAGTTGACTTTATCTAGGGTGCACTCCAAGCTCTCCATTGACCGCTTTGTAATGTTTCAAAGACCCATTGACATCAACACTGTGAATGAAGTTCTCATGTCCTTGGCCAAAATCTGCCCTCGTCTGCATTTAGTGGTGAGCCAACACAATTTACCTCATGACTGAATTGCTTTATTTGGGATGATTTTAAAATCAATGAATAAGTAAGACAGAGTTATGCAGGATGGCACAAAAATAGAGATCATGGGCGCTTGTTGATGGAGATTTTGGATGAATGTTGAATCTCGACCAGGCCGACACTACCCTGAGAGAGAAAGATTTGAAAGGGAGAGAAGAAAAGGACAATGGAGTAAAGATAAAGAAATGATAGAGGGATATTGTGATAGAGAGAGAGAGAGATAGTGATTGAGAATGAAGCACAGACAAAGAGAGAGAGAGAGAGCGCTCGATAGGGAGAGGGATTAGGTGACAAGAAGAGAGAGGGGCCTATTGAGGAGTTTTACTTGCTATTCACTTGCCACATCAGCAAAATTGACAGTGAATAGGATTTAACAAAAGACTAGACTAGTAATAAACAAACACGTACCCTATACACCTTAAGAGATTTGGTGGCTAGGATTAAATATATGAAAAGATAGACAGTTAAGATTCAATATAGATAGGATACAGATAGATGTCTAGGAATCAATATAGATAGGAAAAGATAGACGGTTAGGATTTAATGCAGTATAGTCATTATAACTTGTTATAACGGTCAGGATTGTTCGAACAGATTAATGTATACATATTGTTATTACATAACTACTGTAACTAAGAACACACATGTAGTATTCTTTATGCCGGATATACAACTGATAGGGGATCATCTCACTAGACGAACCATGGGATGCCAACAACCTCACCATACAGCCCGAGCCAACGCCCACGACACCGACTTCAAGTACTCATGGTCGTGAGCAGTGATTTATTTTCTTGTATTTTCTTGTATTTTGATTGCTGAAAGATCGTATGGGCTAATGTGTTTTGGCCTCTTCTGTTGTTTTTCATTTTATTTGTTTTGTTTTGTATGTTTAAGGGGAAATCTCTCACCACGAGACGGTTTTCCTTTATCTGGCCCAATTGGGCATCCTCCCTCCCTATATAAAGGGATGGCATGCCCAAGGAAGCCTTGGAGTTCATTTGCGATTGAGAGAAAATTCTTCATCTGGGCTCTCGCAGCCTCCCATTGGGAGTTATCTTTACAGTTTTCTAGAGAGTATATCGTGAGAGTGTATGTCACTGTCATCAGCTTAGCCTCATCAAGCCATGCCTACGAGGAAGAACCACACCGTCGCCACTTACGTGTACTACCGTAGTGCCAAGACCTCTTTCTTGGAGACTTCTTGAACCTAACATTCAAGAAGCTGGTGCAAGAAGAGTTTTCATGCAGATGAATTCCAAGAGCATCCATTCCTGGAAGTCCATTCGGTTTTTTTGTGGTTCAGGCCTGCATTGAGGACATTGTTTAACCCGAGTTTGACGTTGTCGCTTCTTCAACGACATAACCACTTCTCGGAGCTTTCTAGGAGCTTCTTCAAGCCAAATCAAGAATTTGCCTCTCCAAGAACGCACGACTTGCAAGAAGCACGCCGGCCTCATCACTGCTCATCATCATCCCAGCTCTAATCCAGACGTTCCACTCTCCGCCTCGCCGCTAAGAACCCTTTGTAGGTTGATGGTCTTCAAGAAACCACTTCTCGGAGCTTCTTAGAGCAAATTCAAGACGTTGCCTCCCCTAGAACGGATGGCCTACAAGAAGCTCGCCGGCCTCCTAATGCTCGTCATTGTCCCAGCTTTGTTCCATATGATCGTCTCTCCACCTCGCCACCAAGAACCCTTCGTGGGTTGACGACCTTCCAAGAAACCACTTCTTGGATCTTCTTGGATCAAATTCAATAAAAATCCACTAGGGTCTTCTTGATTTCTCTCACTGCCAAGAAAACCCCGCCCTAAGCATCTTATTGGCCAAGCCCATGCTTGAACGCTCTTGCCGCATGCCTACGAGCTGCCGTGCATGCACGCCGCCTGCCCATGACTTCCGTCATCTTCCGTGAAACAACTCCTTGCCACAGACTTTGGGGCCTCGATCCATCAGGTACCACCATTTCCCCACTTTAAATTTGCTGTATTATTACTTCTTTCAGTGTTGTCTTCCACTATGTACCCTCGGCCTAATATTAACATTGAAATATAGGACTAGCCACCAACTTGTCGAGAGGTAGGGATTTAGTGATTCAGTTCACTAGCAACGGAGGTCATGGACACCACTGGACATCCCGTGGCCCTCACCACTTAGTACGTCTAGTTGGTCAAACCGGGTCATTGGGAGTTTGATGTGGACTAGTCCACTCCCAATCCTTTAATTGATTGTCATCTTAGTCAGCAATTGTTTCACATTTCTCATTAAACTTCACCGTACTATACATTCATCTTGCTAGTTACATATTATCTCGCCGTCTCACTATGTGGTAACATGAGCCAACCGATCCCATCGCACTTCGTGTTACATCAACAATGATCGTAACTACTTTTTTGTCTTCGTGCATCCTCCATCATTCCTCTTCTCCTCTACATCTTCTTCTCAATCTTCTGTCATTCCTTCTTGTCACGCTCGTACGCCAAGCTCAATCAAACTCAATAGGGGCAGGCAACAAAGAGAGAGGATGAACGATAGAGAGATCACGGTGTAGAGGGAACACGATAGAGAGAGAGAGAGGGTGATTAAGAGAGAGAACAATTGAGATACAGAAATAGAGAAGAGAGAGGGTGACACGGAGTGTCGTAGAGAGGAAGAGAGACAACGGTAAATAGAAGGAGCACATGATTCAGGAAGGGGAACGCGACAGTGAAGCGGGGACCGAAAGAAAAATAGGGAGAACCCCAAATACAGAGTGTGATGATGAAAGGGATAGTATGAGAGAGAGAGCGATGTGAGAGAAATAATTAGAGAGAGAGAGAGAGGGACAAGAAGAGAGAGGACGGGAGATAGAGTGGACGAGTGTGAGATAGAGGGAAAGCACGATAGAGAGAATGAGAACAATAAATAGAGAGTGGGGAAGAATGCGAATGAGAGAGAGCAAGACAAAGATAGATAGAACGCATCCAATAGAGACATAGAGAGATCCCGATAGAAAGAGAGATACAACACCAGAGAAAAGAGAGGGACAATGTGATAGAGAAAGAGCGAGCAGTAAAGAGGGAAGATTGAGAGAGGGAATGTGGTAGAAATAGAAAGAGAAGGGGAAAGAGAAAATTATCGAATGGTGAGTGACTGTTGACTGAAGCGAAACAGCAGTAGGAAGGCATACCCTCAATGGCAGTGACTGAGGAGAAGCCAATGGACAAAATCTCTCGAAGGAAATGTTTCTTCAAAACAAATTTGCCATCTAAAACAAGGAAAACTTAGGATCGTATAGATCCATAATAATGTCGAACGGCATCTAGGACGTTGTCTGGTCGACACCAAATATGATGGTCCGGTGCCGATAAATGATAAAGTATCGAATAACTGTGGTGTCGTCGTCCGACGGTACCTTAACGAGTATGTAACTACGTGAAGATGAATGCCCTACGTGTCGTACCTACAGTCTCTGTCTCGAGGGAGGCGCCTAGCTCCAAGCTTGGACAGGAGTCGCCGGGTGACGGCGACAATGGCCTCTCGAACCTCGTCGGAGCGACCAGGACGTCTACGACCAAACGGACTCAAATCCGCTTGGCTCGCACGTAACGGATGTACTCGTCCATACCGTTAAGACACTCAAAGACGTCGTTTTCTCTCATTTAAACTCTCTCACCTACCTAGCCCGAGCACGATGGAGTCAGGACGAAAGTAAATTGCAAAGTGTAATGTAATGAGCGGTGGGAGAGGATGGCGTACCTCGTCGATGGTGACTCGTTGTGTAGTGCTTCGTTGACCGTTGGTGGTGATGTCAGAGCGGGTGGGGCAGAGATTTGTTGGAGAGATCACGGCAGCTCGACTGGCGGATAGAATCAGAGCAGTCTAAAGGAAGGAAGAACTCGGAGCACAAGCGTAGCTCGGGGCGACGACCCCTGGCTGGCAGTTGGTCCAGGGAGGTGCCTACTGTTGGGGGTGGCGCTCGCTACTAGCGGCGGCGTCTGCTGCTAGCAGCGGCGCCCGCCTCTGGCAGCGTCAGCACTTCTTCGGGCGGCGCCCGCAGCTAGGGGCAGCGCCGCTGGTCGCCGTGGTGCCTGCGTGGGCGACGGTGCCTGCCTCTGGCGGCATACGTGCCACTTCGAGCGGCGCTCACGGCTAGGGGGCAGTCGTGGCGGTGCCCGCGTCGGCGGAAGTGCCCGCCTCTGGCGGTGTAGGTGCCACTTCAGGTGGCGTGCGCGGCTGGGGGCGTCGTCGCTGGTCACTCCTTGCGGCGGCACCCACCTCTGGTGGCGTAGGTGCCGCTTTGTGCAGTGCCCACAGCAAGGGGCGGCACCTGTGGTTGGGAGGGCGGTGCACGCTGGTCGCGGCGACGCCCTCTTGGGCTGCGACAATGCTTCTGGCGGGGGGCTGCGTCTCTGGCTGCTCAGGTGCTGCTTCTGGCGGCGTCCGCGGCACGCTCGCGGCGGCGACCGTGTGGGGCTCCAAATAGAGCCCTGGAACGGGCGCATGGGCGGGACGGAACGGGCGTGAGCCGGCCCCATTCCGTCCCATCCATTTTCTCTCCTCTCATTTCCCTCTCTTTTCTTCCTTTTTTCTCCCTTTTTTGTATTTTCTAAGGTGAGACCAAGCTAAACGAGAAACTCTCTCTGAATACTCTCTCTGTTTTTTTTGGGCGCCCCCCTAAATGGATGACCAAAAAGGGAAGCGAGCTCCATTAAGGGGGCCCTTATAAATTGGAACCCCCCATTACACATAAAAGGGGAAATTAGAGAATTAAAATGAAAACAAGGAGGTGTAAAGGGATCCCTCCCGTGATGACGACGATAGGCGTGCGGACACGTCACAAATGCAACAAAAACACGAAAAAGAGAGAGACGAGAAAACAAAAAGGATAACTGAGCAACTTTATCGGGTCTTCGACGTAGAGGGCACGCGGCGCATATGACGTTGATGACGATCTTTGATGGCGTGCGCCATCAATTTTCTCAGGGTAAGAAAAAGGTGGGAAGAGTGCGGGACGAAGGTGGCTGTGGTTTCTACTCCAACGGCATCGATCATCTACGAACATGAACATAGGTTGTTTGTGCCACAGTCATGGGTGGTTTGTCGTGCAATCTCCACCACAGAGAGAGAGAGAGAGAAAAGGGGTGTCCTCGTCTGCGCTTAGTGCTGAGTAAACATAAGTTATCTCATGACTGAATGCCATTGAATGGAAGGGTTTTCAAATGAGTGAAGAATCGAGAGAGAAAGAGATAGAAGAAGAGGAAAGAGGCGTTGACAGTGTTCAGCTGGTGGTTGCTTCAGTTTGTATTCCATAATAGTTATTATTGGTGTTGGATCTCGCCAATATAAGTAAGACCTTTACTCTATATCCAGTGTAGGATGAATTAATCCGCATTGATTTAGTGTGCAGGTGATAGAAGAGGGAGGAGGACACAGCTTGAAGGAGCTCGGTGAGATCCTGATCGAGACCGACAATGTCCTCAGTCTCAGCCAATGAAGATGAATACCACGCAGATGACTGGTATGAAGATGAGAATGATTTGTATATCAACGAGTATTTGGCGCCGCTGCCATCGATGAACCCTTTGATGTGGAATTCGCCGCCTTGGGAGGTGCATGTACTATCGCGTTGGCGGCGTTCTATAGTATTGCATGAGGATCAAACAATATAAGAACCCAGAGTGTTGGCGAAGTGAGGATCACATAATTAAATATAAAACCCAAGTCAGATTCAAACAATATAAGAAAGAATGTTGTTTCCAAACAAGTTGATCATACAGGCGAATCAATAACAATCAGAAAAGTTATTGAAAGAAATCCCAAGATGCTATGATAAAATGTGGAATATATAAACCGGACAATATCAATATGATGGTGTCTATAGATATATAATAGGAATCTCTGTATGTCACTAGCGTATGGTCAGCGCCCACGGTCCTGGGTGCAGGGCACAAGCTTGTCGTATGCTACAGTAGAGGAGCTCCACCTTGAACTCCCAAGCCAATGGAGTAACAACCAAGGAGTAATAAAGACAATAAATAAGGGGGAGAGAAGGAAGGGAGTGAGACAAACAAGAAGAATTAACATAAAACACCATGACAGATGTAGATTCAGATTAAGATTCAAGGGGGGCGAAACCCCTTTTAATAAGAATAGAAATAGGCCCTAATTGGGTCTTTTCCTCACAAAATGACAAGAGAGATGGGGTGTGCTTTATTTTTTAGCATCCCCTTTTTTTGAGAGGGATTGACAAGTCAATTCCCCCATCTCCCACATTCCCCCAATGGTGGTAGAGTAGATCGTGTGGTGCGGTTCAAACTTTTGCACCACTTGTGCAAATGTGTCCAGGAATTTGCACCACACCTTGTAAAAATTCTCACATTTGATTACACACTTCTTCATCATAAAATTTTGCATTCCGGTTATATAAAATATTTAAATGACATGGAAAGTAAATATATTGTATCATCATTAGATATCTAGTTAACATTCATTTTGGACAAATTCTTCATAAGTATGAAACTAACATCCAATTCCTGACATAATAATAATTGTATCATCATTAAATATCTAGTCGACATTCATTTTGAATAGATTTACAGAAATATAAAATAAGAGGAAGTAATCAAGAAATTAACAAAGAAACTGATATAGGTGGGGGAAGAAATCAGGAAAATGAGAAACATGGTTACTGAATATATGGGGACTGCGAGAAAGAGATTGTTAGAGTCAGACAGAAATTTGAAAATCAAAGCAGACGTAAACGAGTAAATTGAGAGAATGATAGAGTAAGAGGATGAAATCATGAAATAGAGAAAGAGAGTGATATGGGTAGGGGAAAAGATCAAGAAAAAGACAAACACAGCCGCTGAGTATATCAGGATTGTGAGAAAGAGATTGATACAGTTAGTGAGATATTGGAAAAAAATGGAGCAGGTGTAAGAGAGAAAATTAAGAGAAAGATAGAGTAAGAGGTGGTGGGATTGATCCAGTCCTGGTTCTGTGGAACTATCTTCTGAAATTTGTTTTTTCTTCACGTGTTAGTTAGTTTCATTTACTGGACTAGTCAGCAGTATGAGTGGTAACAAAGGTCGAAGCTGTCATGTGCGACCACAGATGACCTGCCACTTGGAGAAGTTGGTTATAACTAATTCCTCTCTCTCGTCTTGTCCTTGTGTTGCTCTATAAAAGACAAAGGTGTTTGATAAATTGTGGACATTATGTTTTTTTTTCAGTATTGTGTGTGTTTTTGTTTCACTTTCTTGTGTTTGATATGGCTGTGCGTTACTCTTGGTGGGAGCTCCAGTGAAGTAGGAGCTATTAAGTGCTCAAAGTCCAGTCGTGAAGAAGCTTACAAGTGGTATTAGAGCCTTTGACACCAAGGGACCTGCCGATGGCTAACAAGATTGGAAAGACGAGCTCGTTAGGTGAGCGAAGTTGAGAGTTGGCATTCTCGACCCCATCTCTCAAACTATCGAAGACTAACTACCATGTCTGGTCCATGTCAATGGAGGTATACCTTGACTCGCATGACCTGTGGCAGGCAATCATTGGAGAAGTTTCAAAGAAGAAGGATCGGTTAGCACTCTCTGCAATCGTCAGTGCAGTTCCGAAAGATCAACTGATGATACTAGATGCCAAGAAGATGGCAAAAGAGAATTGGGAGATCTTGCGGTAGAGGAATTTGGGTGTAGATCAAATTATCCAATCACACATTCAAGGCCTGAAGCGTGATTATGACTGCTAGTGATGTCCAATACTGACTCCATCGTGGATTTTGCGATGAAATTCATGCACATTATCTCAGATGTGCGGAATCTGGGAGAAACCATAGAGGAGAAAGAATTAGTGAGGTGTATCCTGCGGGCGACCCCTTCAAAGTTATAACACGCTCACAGTCTCCTTGGACCAATATGGTGATCTCTACATGGTGAGCCGTGACGAGGTAATTGGGTCTCTTACTGTTCATGAACTGACTCAAATAATGGAATCTCGTGAAGAGGAACAGGCCTTGTGGGCCACGGCACTTAGTAAGGCTAAGCTAGCAGATGAGGAGGAGGTATCATCGTGCTACAAAGGTTGACATCGCAGCCGAGGAAGAGGCTGGGGACGTGGATGAAATTCATTCCCGGATGACATAGATGAGAAGGTATTTGACAAATCTCACATTCAATGTTATAACTGTCAAAGGTATGGTCACTTTGCATATGAGTGTCGAAGTGCAAGGAAAGAATGGGAGGATCGTGCTTATGTGGTTGAATCCACACCAACTAGGGCAATCTCAACTACTTAAGCAGCAGCTACTTCTTCCCTTCTCATGGCAATTGAAGAAGCTCAAAATGAAATTCTCCTTCAAGGCTCGGAGGTTCAGTATCAATACTCTGCCCTATGGTATCTAGACACAGGAGGTACTAGCCACATGACAGGAAATCAGGAATTCTTCACTAAACTTTATGATTTTGCAGAAGGTTTTGTGAAGTTTGGCGACAACTCACAAATTGAGATCAAAGGAAAGGGAAGTATTACTGTCATGAGGAAGGACAGACAAAGTGTCTGCTTTGCTGGTGTTCTATTTGTACCTAAACTCTGTGCGAACATTCTCAGCTTAGGGAGACTTGATGAAGAAGGATACAAGGTAATTATACATGAAGGTACCTTAACAATTTATGATCATGATGACACACTTCTTGCCAAAGTTCATAGCACATATGGGCATCTCTATCTGCTGAAACTCCAAGTGACCGAAGGATGTCTTCTCTCACAAGATAATGATACTTCCGGTCTGTTATGGCATCTCAGGTATGGTCATCTGATTTACCATTCTTTAAAGATATGGCAAA
Source organism: Wolffia australiana (assembly GCF_029677425.1). Lineage (NCBI taxonomy): Eukaryota > Viridiplantae > Streptophyta > Magnoliopsida > Alismatales > Araceae > Wolffia > Wolffia australiana. The sequence continues at coordinate 5,947,863 of NC_135844.1, forward strand.
CAAAGAGCTAGTGGAAAGACTACCATCTATCAAGATACCCAATCATGTATTTTAAAGCTGTTTGGCAGCGAAGTAGATTCGAACTTCTTTTCCAAAAAATCAAACTTTGAAGCCCGAGTACCTCTTGAGTTGGTGCATACTAACATATGTGGGCCAATCAGTCTATCCACACTAAGGGGAAGTCATTATTTCCTCTTAATTCTGGATGACTTCTCAAGGTTAATATCGGTAGCAATGCTGAAACAAAAATCAGAAGCGCAGTCTCAATTCATGATGTTCAAAATTTTGGACGAAGCTGAAGAGGGGATGAAGATAAGGTGTATTAGAAGTGATAGAGAAGGTGAATTTAATTCTGTTGACTTCAATTCCTTTTATGATTCACAGGGCATCAAACATCAATTGACTGCTCCTTACTCACCTCAACATAACAGTTGTTGAGAGGAAGAACCGGACAGTCATGTCCCTTTTCCGAAGCATGCTGAAAGAGGACTTACCTTGAGAATAATGGGGATAAGCTGTAAGTACTACTGTTTATCTACTTAATCGGCCTTTCACTCATAGCTTGGATGGTATGACACCATATGAAAAGTGGACAGGGAGGAGGTCATCAGTGGAGCATCTACGAGTGTTTAGATTTGTGGTACAGGTGAAATCCACTAAAACCCCTCAGAGGAAGCTTGAAGACTGAAGTACGTCTATGGTGTTCATAGGATATGAAGTTGGATCAAAGGGCTACCGATGCTTTGACCCAGTAAAAGGTACGGTTCAGATCAGCAGGGATGCTATATTTGAAGTAGATGCCAAATGGAACTGGAAAATTAAAGGTGAGGGTATACCTGATCTCACATTCTTGCCTGCTATTTCCACTAATTCAGTTGATGATGAACCTAATCACTCCGAACTCGAAGGTTATGAAGATTTCTCTCAGATTCAAGAACACTCATCTTCTCAATCTTCAGAATCCGAGCAAAATCCTCCTGAAAAGTTCAAATCTCTTACTCAATTGTATGATGAAACCAGCCCACTTATTCCTGAAGTAGAAGAGTGTTTGGTGTCAACTGAAAAACCCATGACTTATGCAAAAGCGTGTCTGATGCAACACGACCCTGCCGGGATCAACGGCTCGCATTGCAACACAGGGCGGAGTAACCAAACAATTAATGCGACTCAATGGGATGATGAATGATGCGAGATTTAAAACAACGAGAAGCACAACACTACGATCACGGTAGGGTGTACACCCTCGAAGTGTTCTGTGCGTTCCACGTACGGTCAGACTTCCAATGACCCGATAGATCAACGAGACACGCCGACAGTGCGGGTTCCTGCGATCGAACAAGGGCGCATCCGTACAACAAGAACGCGATCAAATGGATACGGAAATAAGCTCCTTTCAACCCCAGGTAAACAAGGATCCTACAAATGCTAATCCCCGGGTGGATCACGCGAAGAAAGTATTGAAAGATGTAATAATACTCAAAGGGAACTGCGGGCTGTCCTCCGAGACCGGAGTACGGTAGATCGCGGTGAATTGAAGCCTTTTGTTTTCCGTTGAGAAAACCAACACGGTGGCGGCGGAGGTTGTAGCTGCAGGAGCAGCCAACCCGACAGTGGCGGTCCTGGAGGCTGGCGCTCAGCGGGGTGGCCGGCTGGTTGCTGGCGGCGGGCACCCTGCCGCTGAAGGCTGGCGAACGGCAGATGGCGTTCTTGGCTGGGGCACCGATTGCTGGGCAGGCAGCAGGCACTCTGGCTAGGAGCTGGCTGCTGATCTTACCGGCGAGCGTCTCGGTTGGGGCGCCGGCTCCTAGTCCTGGTAGCGGGCGTTCTAATTGAGGCACCGGCGGCAGGTCTTGGCGGCAGGAGCCTTGGTCGGGGCGTCGGCTGCCGGCGGGTGGCAAGCGTTCCGGTTGGATCACTGGCCACGATCCTAATGGCGGGTGGCCTGATTGGGCGCCACTTGTCGGTGGCAACGGGCGCCCTTGATTGGGGGCGCCGGCTGCGGGCTTGATGGCAAGCGTCCTGATTAGGGCTCTGGCTGTTGGCGGGCGGCGGGCACTCCGATCTGCTCCCGGCTGCGTTCTTGTTAGCGGGTGCCCTGATCGAGGGCGCCGGCTAGCGGCCGGTGGTGGGTGGCGGGCTGGGCCACTGGCCTATGTGGGGCGGCAGGCGATCTGGATAGGGCGCCGGCTGTTGCCCGGCGGCGGGCGCTTGATAAATCCAAAATGATAGTAATATATATGTGCAATTTCAGCTAATTTATGTACTTCTTTATCTTTATCTGGATATATTATCAACATTTATGTTAAGTTGTGAAACATCATGAAACAAAATCACCTTTTTCTAATTTGGAGTTAATTATTATCATTTGTGGGACTAACCCCACTTAACTCAATGAGTTAAGTGGAATGAATCTCACTCTCTTCTTAGTTTATGTGGAAGATGCAGGAATTAGGTGAAACTTTCATGAATAAAGGGGATAATTAAATGAAGAGGAAGCTATTTGGACCAGAGGAGCAGGCTCAGCCACAACCCTGTGCCAAGAAAGAAGGCCCAAAGCAAGACAATTGGCTCTAGTCTAAAGGCCCACTAAGGAAGCTCCACTAAGCCCACTATGAGAGGCATGTTGGGCCAAATAAAGGAGGGCAAGGGGAAGGTCCAGTCATGATTATTTATGAATATTTCAGGGGCTTAAATGATGATTGGAGGACAACCTTGGACGTGGATCCAAGCCAGAGAAGAAGATCCAGCCGTTCAATCCACAAAACATCCAAGGGTGGAGACTTAAAGATAGCACCTTTAATGCTAATTAAGGAAAGAAGCCTTGAACGTCCAAGGGGTATTTCAAACGTCTCAATGCTGATTGGAGGACCATAATGGATGTGGATCATGACCCTGAAAAGAAGATCTGGCCATCCATTGTATTAAAAATCCAATGGCTCTCCTTTGCTCTCTCTCCCTATATAAACCCCTTCACCCTATTGTAAAATTCATCTTGTGATTCAATCCAAAGTAATGTTTGGTGGCCTAAGTACAATTGAGTCATAGATCCATTCACCTCAGTGAGTGCCAGGCTGAGCAGGAAGCATCCAGGGCTGAAGAAGCTGGTGGAAAGGAGAAGAAGAAGTCCCTTGGACCTTAGCGGGTGTGACAAAGAGGTTACCTTATTATTTCTCCTTTGTCATTCTTTTCTGTTCGTCTTTTGTCTTTTAATTAGTCTTGGATCAGCTAGCCAATATCCAGACGGTTTCAGTGCATCCAACCACGCTCTAAAATTCGTTCTAGAACTCATTCTAGAGTGATTTTAGTACAGTCCATTTTTTTCTCTCTCCTCCACTAAGGCACCTTCCCCATTTGGCATCCGGACTTAGCCAATTTTAGACTAAGTCCAGAGCGCCAAACTGTTTCATTTCCTATTTTGTTTTAGCTTTCAAATACTCTTAAAAAATACAAAAAAATATTTTCTGCCTATTAATATTATTATAATATTATAATAATATTTTATTTTTCTTTGTTATATATTTTTATTTCATTAGTTATTTATCTTCGTATGAAGTAAACCTACCTCTAAAATTATTAAAAAATACATAACTAAAGCACAAATTCCTAAGAAAAAAACCCTTGCTCCCTGTGGATCGACCCTTACTCTCCCTACGCTAGTAAGGTTATTATAAATTTTTGTTGTTTTAATTTGGATAAACCAACGACACTAATTAGTGAAGTTAACTCATCACTAATTACCCCAAAATCTGAATTATCAACTAGCGCCGTTGCCGGGGAGCACGGTGATTGTTTTTAGTGAATTTGTATTTTTTCCTCTTTTTCCAAAGTTGAGGGTAGCTAACCCTCAACAAATGGTACTTCTAACTACTTTTTTGGAGATTGATGGTCTTAACAAGGTCTAAGGCTGGGACTAGTGTTGAGGAAGATCTAGACACTCAATATCCTGCTCTTCCAGCAACACTTACAGCTCAAGATAAAGAAGAAGTCGATATGGCAGAAGATCGTCAGCCACCACAAGGGAGGAGAAGGACGATGCTGGATAGATCTACTCCATCAGGAAGTCTACGGCAAACCGGCATCAACATCAATGTAGGTGAGGGGGTTATGTTTAGGTATGACAATGCCCTACTGAACTCTCTACCTGAATTTACTGGTCATTGTTCTCAAAACCCCTTAGAATTTCTTGATGATTTTCATATTCGATGTTCCTCTCAAAATATTCCTTGTTTAACTACTGAAGCTTTAAAAATGAAATATTTTCCGCTTACTTTGAGAGATAAGGCTTTCGCATGGTATAGAAATTTAGGCATAACATTTAACTCATGGGAAGAAATGCAGAATAAATTTCTACATAAATTTTATCCCCTTTCCAAAACTAATTTTCATACAAAAGAAATTCAGAAATTTTATCCCCATGATCATGAAGCATTTAGTGAATCATGAGAAAGGTTCAATGAATTAATCCGAAAATGCCCTCACCATGGAATAGAAAAATGTCAGCTAGCTGAAATTTTTTATGAATCACTTCCTGATATTTTTAAAAGTAAAGTGAATCAAATAGCTGGTGGCTCGTTCTATATGGCTTATGAGGATGAAGTCTTTGATCTTTTGGAAAGGGTGGCTGAAACTGACCTACAGGAAATAGGAGCAAGTCAAAATGGAAGAAATGCCAACCCAAAATGAGGAGTGTTGCAAGTAACTTCAAAGGAAGCTGATCTTCATGCAGGGATAAGAGAAACCAACAAGAAACTTGAAGAATTAACTTCCACTCTAAAGAATGCTTTTCTCCCTAACTCACCCCTTGTGAAAGCACAGATTTGTTCTACATGTTCTAGCAGAGATCATGAGGATGGAGCATGCCAACTTGGAGAGGAGGAGGTCCATTTGTTGAACCACAACCAACAGCCTTGGGGAGGACCAAAGAGGACCATCTACAACAACCAAGGAATCTACTCCCAAGGAACCAAGGCCCCTTTCCAACAACGAGTCCAATTCCATACCCCACCACAGCAGTCTTATCAAGCAGCTCCACAAAACCAGGTACAAGATTTGTCCACTCTAACACCTGTGATCTCTCACATGATAGAGCAGCAGAATCGAAGGCTACGGGAAGAAATGGAGATGCGCATGCAAGCCATGATGGAAACACAGACAAAAATGATGATGGATGCGCAAGAGCAGACCATACAGCTATTGGAGAGCTTGAAGCAAAGAACAGATGACCATGGAGGTAAGGGAGTTGAATCCAACTCCCACTCAGGTCGATTTCCAACTCAACCTTCCATTAATCCCAAAAATTTATGTCATTTACAAGAGGAAACCCTATATCATGACAATGAGGAAGATCTTGAAGAAATTCAAGTCATTTCAAAATTGAGAAATGGCAAGGAACTTCAAGATCCTCACCGAGACAAGGAAAAAACAAAATTGGAGGAAAATAACCTAAGAGAAGGAGAGGCTCCATCACCTAGTGTGGAACCCCTACCTTCAACCTACACCCCTCCCATTCCTTATCCTTCAATCTTAAAACCCCTTAAGTCTTCTCCTGATTATGAGTATTGACTCCTAGAGAATTTCAAGAAAGCCACTATGTCAATAGCCGTAGAGGATATGATTAAATGTGCACCTTCTTTAAAGAAATATTTAAAGGATTCATGCACATCGAGGAAAACCAAGGAGGTAGTTAAACTTTCTGAAAATGCCTCTAGTATCTTAAACTCTGTTCCCATTAAAAAGAAAGATCCAGGAGCTCCTTTTATTACATGTGAAATTGGAGGAAAGATTTTTACTAGAGTATTATTAGATACAGGAGCTAGTATTAGTATTATTCCAAAAGTTTTATATGAGGAATACGGTTTTGGGGAATTAGAGGAAATCTGCATGGATCTATTGCTAGCTGATGGAACAATTAGACAACCAGAGGGTAGGTTATCTGATGTGATGATAAACGTTGAAAATTGTGAGATCCCCGTCGATTTTATTGTAACTGAGGTAAAGGTAAAGGGAGATCTAAGTTTAGCGCCTATCATTCTAGGAAGACCCTTCTTGGTGACAGCTAGAACAATCATGGATTGGGAAAAAGGGACTGTTGAATATAAGGTTGGAGAGGAAAGAGTTAAATTAGACATATCCAAGATGATGAAATGTCCTAAAGGGAGTAACGAAGAGTTAAAATTTTGTGATGAAGAGGAGGATGATGTCGATGCTATTCGAGGGTTTTTATTGAGAGTAGATGATGCCAACGAGGAAAGAGTAGAACCTGAGCCTCCTACACTCTCCCTAGATTTGAACTTAGAGCTTAAACCTCTCCCATCATCTTTAAATATGCATTTTTAGATTCCAGAAATTCCTTACCTGTGATTATTTCCTCGTCCCTTACTCCTTCACAAGAAAATGATTTGCTTAGGGTATTGAGAGAGCATAAAGGAGCATTAGGATGGACATTTGAGGATATTAGAGGAATCCCTTCATCAATTTGTGAACACAGAATATTTTTAGAAGAAGATTCTAAACCTTCTAGGGAGCACCAACGTAGGCTGAACCCACATATGAGGGAAGTATCAGAGAATGAAATATTAAAATGGCTAGATGCAGGTATTATTTATGCCATTTCTGATAGTGAATGGGTCAGCCCTATTCACATGATGCCAAAGAAATCTGGAGTAACAGTAGAGATCAATGAAAAGGGAGAAGAAATCCAGAAGAGGCTGATAACTGGATGGAGGGTATGTATTGACTATAGAAAATTAAATAAGGCTACAAAGAAAGACCATTATCCCCTTCCTTTCATTGATCAAATTTTAGAAAAACTATCAGGACAGAATTTCTTTTGTTTTCTTGATGGTTATTCAGGATATAATCAAGTTAACATTCATCCTGATGATCAAGAGAAAACAACTTTTACTAGCCCTGTAGGTACATATGCCTTCAGGCGCATGCCTTTTGGCCTATGTAATGCTCCAGCAACCTTTCAAAGATGCATGAACTCTTTATTCTCTGATTTAGTAGGTGATTGTTTAGAAATTTTTATGGATGATTTTTCTGTATTTGGAGATTCTTTTGAAAATTGCCTTCTAAATCTTACTAAAGTTCTTCAAAGATGCATTGAAAGTAACCTTGTGCTTAGTTGGGAAAAATCTCATTTTATGGTACAGGAGGGAGTGGTATTGGGGCACAAGGTCAGCAATCGTGGACTGGAAGTGGACAAGGCCAAAATAGAAGTCATCCAGGGACTTCCACTCCCCACAAATCTAAAAACCCTTAGAGGGTTCCTCGGCCATGCAGGTTTCTATAGGAGGTTCATTCAAAACTTTGCTAAAATTTCCAAACCTCTTACTAATTCCTTTTCTAGTAAAACTAATGAAATCACTTTGGATAAAAGTGCTCTTTCTGCTTTTGAAGTGCTGAAGAAGGCTCTCACACATGCACCTATTTTGCAAGCTCCAGATTGGAGCTTGCCATTTGAAATCATGTGTGATGCCTCGGATTTTGCTGTAGGGGCATTCTTAGGATAGAGGAAAGAGAAGAAACCTGTGGCCATATATTATGCTAGCAGAACTTTAATTGATGCACAACTCAATTACTCTACCACAGAAAAAGAACTGCTAGCTGTAATTTTTGCTTTAGAAAAATTTCGACCTTATTTGCTTTGTAGTAAAATAATAGTCTACACTGATCATGCGGCATTAAAATATCTTTTATCTAAAAAGGAAGCTAAACCTAGGCTTATCAGATGGATTTTATTATTACAGGAATTTGACATAGAAATTAAAGATAAAAAGGGCTGTGAAAATTATGTTGCTGATCATCTTTCTAGGATCAAAGTAAATGACTCCTCACTTATCCATGAAGCATTTCCGGATGAGCAAATTTTGGCTATCCAAACAGGAAATGTTCCATGGTTTGCAAACATTGTGAATTTTTTGGTGACAGGAAGAGTCCCTTCAGGATGGAGCTACAATGAGAGAAAGAAGTTCTTCAAGGACATGCGAGATTATTTTTGGGAAGAACCAGAGCTATTCCATCAAGGAGCTGATCAAATTCTTAGAAGATGTGTACCCAAAGAAGAACAGAACAGCATCCTTAAATTCTGTCATTCCAACCCAAGAGGAGGTCACTATTCAGCTAAGGTAACAGCCCATAAGGTAATGGAAAGTGGGTTTTATTGGCCAACTTGATTTAAAGATGCACATGATTTTTATTTAAAATGTTTAGCATGTCAAGCATCTATAAATATTGATAGAAAAAATCATATGCCTCTAAAACCCATTTTAGAAGTAGAAATCTTCGATTTATGGGGCATTGATTTCATGGGACCATTTCCTAATTTGAATGGATATGAGTATATTTTAATGGCTGTAGACTATGTCTCAAAGTGGGTAGAAGCCATAGCCACTAGGACCAATACCAGTAAAGTTGTCACTGATTTTGTGGAGACTTACATCTTTTGTAGATATGGATGTCCTAGGGCTATAATTAGTGATGGGGGGTCACATTTTGTAAACTTTAATTTTACACAGCTTTTGAAAAAATATGGTGTACAACATAGAGTAACTACCCCATATCACCCGCAAGCTAATGGGCAGGTTGAATTATGTAACAGAGAAATTAAGAAAATCCTTCAAAAAATTGTGAAGCCCAATGGGAAGGATTGGCCATACAAACTAAATGAAGCATTGTGAGCCTATAGAACAGCCTAAAAAACACCCTTAGGAATGTCCCCCTTCAGGTTGATATTTGGAAAACCATGTCATCTACCATTGGAGTTGGAACATAAAGCTTGATGGGCAATTAAAAAGCTAAATCTTTCTTTAGATGAAGCAGGAAAATGCAGGTTGCTCCAGCTCCAAGAACTTGAAGAAATTAGGAATGAGGCTTATGAAAACTCCAAGATATACAAAGCCAAGATGAAGGCCTTCCACGACAAAAACATCAGAAGAAGGACCTTTGTCAAAGATCAAAAGGTATGGCTTTACAATTCAAGATTAAAACTCTTTCCTGGTAAGCTAAAAAGTAGATGGAATGGACCTTATTTGGTAGTAGAATCATATGAAAATGGGGCCATTTTAATTTTGGATCCTAGAACCCATAAACAATTCATAGTGAATGGGCAAAGGCTGAAGCCTTACTTACATGATGATCCTCCTCATCAACCCCTTAGTATGATATTGGAAAAACCTGCAGGTTAGTAACATCCATAGAGTTGCATTAAAGCTTTTATTTCTATTTTTTTACCTTTATTATTTTATTTTGTTTCTTTTGTTTCTTTGTTTTTCTTTTGTTTTATTTTCTTTTCTTTGGTTTCAGAAAATGCCTACCACCAATACATGAAATGGACGTGAAGGAACCTACATGAAAGCGCTCAACCCACTGTGTGCGTCCTCTAAACTCCTTTTTATAATTTCCTATGCATTGAGGACTATGCAACTACTATGTGGGGGGAGATTCAATCCGCCTTAAAAGTTTTATATTTTCTATGATGTCTCAATGTTTTTTTTTAAATAAGATGGGGGGTATAAAAGATTCTTGAATTCAACATCATGCCATAACCAAACTTTGGACAGCCCCTTTTATCTTTTTACCCTAGAAGAAAATGTGGGGAAGCTAGGCTCATTGAGCGCATCATGATCATATTATAGGGGCATCAATGTTGATTTCTAGGTAGTACATGATCTTATCCCCAAATGGCGAGAGTACATGGTAGGGTGAAGGACAGATCTGAAAATCAAAAGGTGTATACCCCATAGATAAGGATTTGAGTGTTGAGTGAAAGTGTGACACCCCCACTACACCCATATTTTGACTTAACCAAACCTATCTATGTGAATGACTACCTATCAGCCTAATCATATGCTGGATAGTGAGATACACTTCTTCAAGTCTTGAGCACATTACCCCTCCATTTCATACCTCTTATAAAATCTTCATCCCACAATTCTTCATTTGCCATCTTCATCCATCTATGCTTACTGACCCTTTACCACCTTTACCTCACCGTACCTATATACGACCCCACCTCCTTGCTTATGAAATGCCTTACTCCCAAGTCGTTTTATCTCTCTTATCTTTAAAAACAATATCATATTGATATTTGTCATCTGATTTTAAATCTTTTCCATTGATATTCACTCTACATCTTCTCAATCTATTTCCTCTTTCTGATCCTCAAAGTTAAAAAAAAAATAAAAAAAATCCTCTTCGAGGGTAGAGTGATTGCATGAAATCTGTGATTGACATTCATTCAAGAAAAATTATTTGATTACGGTAGTTCATACATCCTTTCTTATTCTCTTCTTCTATTTGCCGCCCCCCCAAAAAAAGAAAACAGGAAATACAGAAAAATTACTATGAAGAATACATTTTACAATATTATGAAAAAAGAGAGGAAAAATTACTATGGGGCTTGTTTCTTCTTCTTCTTCTTATTTGTTTCCTATGAACTGCCTATCATTCCATAATGAATGCATTCTCTACCTAGAAGAATAACTTATGAGGATCATCTTTACCTTCTTCTACCTTCCACATTTCTTCTTGAATCTTGGGAGTAGGCTATATAAGTAATCTTACTCCGACTTTCTTAACTCAGACGTTGCCCATTCTCCTTAAACCTTTCTTCTCATCTCTCTTGAAGCTTAGAGTAGATAGGAAGCCATTTCTCAACACGCCTTGTTACCTTGTGCTCATAATAAGATGCGAAGAGTGCATACTCTCTATTTCAGGTCTGATGAAGCTTTTAGGGACATCACCACTTAGGTAGCCCTTTCTCTTGTGAGCGAGTGAACCAAGAGGGGTGAGGCCCAGTTCAATGTGTGAAGTGAGGAAATCTTTTTTTATGGTGTTGAGCCTAGAAAGAAGTAAGCTGCCCTATTATGACCACCAGTTCTGCTCAGACCATGAGAAAAAAGTTCATGTATTTCTGCAAAGTTTTTGACCTAGATTGTCGAAGGAAAATGCTCATCTAGATATGTGATTGATAAACTTAACGCTTCATGCAGATACCTTCTTGGTGTAAAGGCGAGAAGGGAAGTCCAAACAAAATCGAAGGGCATTGCTAAGGGACTAGCAATGATCTAAGTTGGGGGTATTTGATAAATCCAAAATGATAGTAATATATATTGCAATTTCAGCTAATTTATGTACTTCTTTATCTTTATCTGGATATATTATCAACATTTATGTTAAGTTGTGAAACATCATGAAACAAAATCACCTTTTTCTAATTTGGAGTTAATTATTATCATTTGTGGGACTAACCCCACTTAACTCAATGAGTTAAGTGGAATGAATCTCACTCTCTTCTTAGTTTATATTCCACTCTCTATTCCATCGGGTGGGGCAGTCTAGGACAACCATGTTGGTGTCCTGAACTTCGGGGTCGTCTTCACATGCTTGGGTGTACAGTTCTCGTCATTGCGTAGAGCTTCGAATACTCCGCACTAAGTTGCGTACCTTCGCAACTGCGTCACCCAGACATAATGGCTTGCACGGCCCGTCAATCTCATCGGATACTGAGTAGACATCTCCGAGTTCATTGTCCTAGTCGCTGTCATACTGATCTGCGGTCATCATCACATCGCCTTCTTCAGGTTCCATACTCTGGGCCGAAGGAATGTTGAACGTCGAGTTGCACGAAAATGTTTAAAATATGTGCAACACAAGGGACGTGCCTCCTGGCAGTAAACGTCGGGTTCACGCTCTTGACCTTCCTCGCCAACAAAGCCAACATCTTCTTGTTCGCCGTCGCATTGTCCGTAGTAACAGCATAGACCTGCATAATTACGTTAGACAAGAAAACTAGCAACCTCTACTAATAGAATGATCAACACACTGAGTTCTGACCTTCCTCCGCAAACAGAACTCATCTAGTGCTTGGAGAACAATGGACGCCATGTTCCCCCCGTCGTGCTTGTCGACGATTTCACGGATGGCAAGAACCCGCTCTTTGTACGTCCACATGTCGTCCACCCAGTGGACGGTGATACCTAGCAACCCGGTCCCGTTGTCCGCAGTCCATGCGTCTACGGTCAGTGATACTCGGGCCACGGTCTCCCAAAGCTTCCTCACACCAATCTTCATTTGGCCGTGCATTTGGATGGTCCACCTCTTTATGACCTTCACACTTGGAGGATCCAGGTCTATAAGCGTAGCATACCGCCACATATCCTTGAATACGACGTTGTCAACGATGCTCCATGGAGAATCTGTCAGGCATACAAACCGCGCAATGAAGTTCTTCGTCTCGTCTGGGGTGTGCCCTCTGATCGGCCCCCGTCAGCTTGGCTCTCCCTATTGCCTGCTCTGCATTCTATCGGTGATGCGTGTCTGACCACGTTCTTCAGGGACTTCGCCCTTCAGTTCGGCATGACGATCTGGATGGCATGATTTGAAGTGGCACCAAAACAAATTTGTGCTTCTGTCCGCCTGCGTCTTAATGGGTCTCCTCTTACTGTGCGGGTTCAACTCCCGGCACAGTAAGCATATATAATAACCATCTTCCGTCAGCTCGAAGTAGTCGATGTTGAGGGAACGATTCGTACGAGGCCGACTCTGTACGACACGGGAAGTTCCCTCCTCTGTGCGTTCGAGACGTACGACTCCTGACCCAGCTCTTTCTTGGGCTGGGTCACCGCCTCTAGTTGGATTCATCTCTCTGCACAAATTCAAGTTATCCTACATGTTTTGGACCAATTAAATTCAAATCTAGATACATTAATAATCAATCAAAACAGTGGAAGTACAGAAAACTTGGCATAATCAAAATCACGACCTCCATCTTCATCATCGTAATTAACATATTCCCCATAATTTTGACGTTTGTTTTCAGAATCGTGAAGTGATAAAATATGCACGAAAAGTAGATCTAAGTTAACCATAAAAATCACATTCCCTAGACTGACACCTAAACACCAAATCAACAATAAAATCCATAGTGTAATAAAGGATTTTAGGTGAAGAAATACCGTTGAAGAGCTCTTCTTCAGTTGTAATAATGGCGATATGTGGGTCTTCTACTCTTCCGGTCCTCAATCAGACAAGCTCGTCTTCAATTAAGAGAGGGAGAAGAGAAATAGAGTTATGAAATTGAGAGAGGGGGAAGAAAAATAGAGATTTCAAATTGCGGGAGGGAGAAGAAAAATGGAGCTATGAAATTGAGGGAGGGCGAAGAAAAATGGAGTTATGAAATTAATAGATGGAGAGGTAAAATGGAGATATGAATTTGAGAAATGGAGAAGTAAAATGGAGATATGAAATTGAGAGAGGGAGAAGTAAAATATGGATATGAAATTGAGAGAGGGAGAAGAAAAATAGAGTTATGAAATTAAGAGATGGGGGAAAAAATAGTGATATGATATTGAAAGAGGAAGAAGTGAAATAGAGACATAAAATTGGGAGAGGGAGAGGAGAAATGGAGTTATAAAATTGAGGGAGGGGGAAGAAAAATTAAGAGATGGGAGAAAAAATAGTGATATGATATTGAAAGAGGAAGAAGTAAAATAGAGATATGAAATTGAGAGAGGGAGAGGAGAAATGGAGTTATGAAATTAATAGATGGAGAAGTAAAATGGAGATATGAATTTGAGAGATGGAGAAGTAAAATGGAGATATGAAATTGAGAGAGGGAGAAGTAAAATAGGGATATGAAATTGAGAGAGGGAGAAGAAAAAAGAGAAATAGGGATATGAAATTAAGAGATGGGGGAAAAAATAGTGATATGATATTGAAAGAGGAAGAAGTGAAATAGAGACATAAAATTGGGAGAGGGAGAGGAGAAATGGAGTTATAAAATTGAGGGAGGGGGAAGAAAAATTAAGAGATGGGGGAAAAAATAGTGATATGATATTGAAAGAGGAAGAAGTAAAATAGAGATATGAAATTGAGAGAGGGAGAGGAGAAATGGAGTTATGAAATTAATAGATGGAGAAGTAAAATGGAGATATGAATTTGAGAGATGGAGAAGTAAAATGGAGATATGAAATTGAGAGAGGGAGAAGTAAAATAGGGATATGAAATTGAGAGAGGGAGAAGAAAAAAGAGAAATAGGGATATGAAATTAAGAGATGGGGGAAAAAATAGTGATATGATATTGAAAGAGGAAGAAGTGAAATAGAGATATGAAATTGAGAGAGGGAGAGGAGAAATGGAGTTATAAAATTGAGGGAGGGGGAAGAAAAATGGAGTTATGAAATTAGTAGATGGAGAAGTTAAATGGAGATATGAAATTGAGAGAGGGAGAAGAGAAATAGAGATATGAAATTTAGACAGGGAGAGGAGTAATTGAGTTATGAAATTAAGAGATGGGGGAAAAATAGTGATATGATATTGAAAGAGGAAGAAGAGAAATAGAGATATGAAATTGAGAGAGGGAGAGGAGAACTGGAGTTATAAAATTGAGGGAGGGGGAAGAAAAATGGAGTTATGAAATTAGTAGATGGAGAAGTTAAATGGAGATATGAAATTGAGAGAGGGAGAAGAGAGATAGAGATATGAAATTGAGAGAGGGAGAGGAGTAATAGAGTTATGAAATTAACAGATGGGGGAAAAAATAGTGATATGATATTGAAAGAGGAAGAAGTAAAATAGAGATATGAAATTGAGAGAGGGAGAAGAGTAATAGAGTTATGAAATTAAGAGATGGGGGAAAAAATAGTGATATGATATTGAAAGAGGAAGAAGTGAAATAGAGATATGAAGTTGAGAGAGGGAGAGGAGAAATGGAGTTATAAAATTGAGGGAGGGGGAAGAAAAATGGAGTTATGAAATTAGTAGATGGAGAAGTCAAATGGATATATGAAATTGGGAGAGGGAGAAGAGAAATAGAGATATGAAATTGAGAGAGGGAGAGGAGTAATAGAGTTATGAAATTAAGAGATGGGGGAAAAAATAGTGATATGATATTCAAAAAGAGGAGGAAGTAAAATAGAGATATGAAATTGAGAGAGGGAGAAGAGAAATGGAGCTATGAAATTAATAGATGGAGAAGTAAAATGGAGATATGAATTTGAGAGATGGAGAAATAAAATGGAGATATGAAATTGAGAGAGGGAGAAGTAAAATAGGGATATAAAATTGATATAGGGAGAAGAAAAATAGAGATAGGAAATTGACAGAGATATGAAATTGAGAGAGGGAGAACAAAAATAGAGATATGAAATTGAGAGAAGGAGAAGAAAAATAGAGCTACGAAATTGAGAAAGGGAGAAGTAAAATAGAGATATGAAAGTGAGGGAGGGAGAAGAAAAATGGAGTTATGAAATTGATGGAGGGAGAAGTAAAATAGGGATATGAAATTGAGAGAGGGAGAAAAAAAACAGAGATAGGAAATTGACAGAGATATGAAATTGAGAGAGGGAGAACAAAAATAGAGATATGAAATTGAGAGAGGGAGAAGAAAAATAGAGCTATGAAATTGAGAAAGGGAGAAGTAAAATAGAGATATGAAAGTGAGAGAGGGAGAGGACGAAGAGAGATAGGAAATTGAGAGAGGACGAAGATAACGGGAGAGAAAAGATAGAGAAAAAGAGGAAGCTGATAGGAAAGATAAAGAGAGAGCTGAAATTGACGGAAACAGAAGAGCAATGGTCCTATTTTGCCAGCAGAAAATCAACTTACCCCTGTTGCCTTCTGCCGCCGTTGCCCGCCGCCGCCGTTGCTCGCCGTTGCTCGCCGTTGCCCGCCGGTGCTCGCCGATGCCCGCTCCCGCCGTTGCCAGAAAACAAGGTTCAAAACTTTAAAAAATTGAACTACGTAACTTATATGAAATTTCATAAAAGAACTACCTTATATGAAATGTTTATGAAATTTGATGTGGATATCGAAAACCGATATCCGCATCCGATATCCGATACGGTCATCTGTCCTCCTGAGACGGGAGACGGATCACGGTATCGGACGGATATCGGTATCGGATATCAGCACTGTAGCAACAGATATCCGATACCGATATCCGGTATCTGGATATCAGCACTGTAGCAACAGATATCCGATACCGATATCCGGTATCTGGATATCAGAAAAAACCGGTACCGGAAATTTCCGGTACCGGCATCCGTCCAGCATCCGTCCCGATACCGGTATCTGGTACCGGCATCGGGACGGGCGAACACTAAGTAGTTCTGTCGACATTGGTGTGTATGTATATCATTTATGTTTACTAAATATAGTAAGTATAGTAAGTATTTATATCATTTATGTTTACCAAAAACTCCTTCTCACACATATAACTGGGATGAAGATGAGAACACTATGTATATCAACGAGTATTTGGCG
The DNA here is from genome assembly GCF_029677425.1 of Wolffia australiana. Lineage (NCBI taxonomy): Eukaryota > Viridiplantae > Streptophyta > Magnoliopsida > Alismatales > Araceae > Wolffia > Wolffia australiana. Next base: position 5,964,129 of record NC_135844.1, read on the forward strand.
TCGCTGCCATCGATGAACCCTTTGACGAGGAATTCACCGCCGTGGGAGGTGCATGTATTACCTCGTCTGCGGCGCTCTCTAGTGCTGCGTTTGCATCACGCTTTGGGCGACTGTGTTTCTCTTTTGGCGCTTCTTCTTTTCAGCTCTGACGCTTCGCCAGAGCAAGTTTCTATCTCCAGCCATGGCGAGGAGAGGAAAGAAAGGCTGTCTTCTGCATGTTCAATCGCAAAATACACCGAAGATTCGACGCTTCCCTCCACGCATCAACAGTTAGAGATCCAAATGGAAAGAAATGAGCGTGCCATCCGCTGCCTTGGAGAATCAGACAGCGAGGTTATAACCAGATGATGGGTATTGCTCAAGCTCGCCCGGAGGACCACCGAATCCCGTTTCTAGAACGTCGGGGTTTTCCTCTTCTGGTAACTCTTTCTGTTCCAGGTCGTTACGGAGCTTGTTACAGACTAATCTTGACCACCCACTTGAACGAGTTATTACGGCCAGGATTTGGCCACGTCAGACAGATGCCAACTAAGCCGTGGAGTTAGTTAACGCTTTTCTTTCTCTCTCCACGTGTAAAACTCATTTAAAGGACAGTATGTGTTTGATGAAATGATACGGTAATTTTTTTTTTTTCACGAGTCTTCTTCTTCTTTCTTCCTCTACATTCTTTGCCTGAATTAGTAGGTTCTTGAGAAACTCTCAGCTTCCCACAGCCAACACCAGAAAGCTGGTTTTTCTGGTGTTAAGCCTCGAGGACATGAAAGTAGTCAAAAACAGCGTCAACGCGGTACGCTTCGTATTATCTCCCATTTTTGTCCCCCATCGCTTTTCACGAAGTTATATTCAATGAGTTTACAATGATTTTTTTATATTCTATTCTTGTGAACGGGTGCCAGCGATGAATGAAATCACTTTGTGTGTTCTCCAGAAAATCAACGACGTGGTCGTCGGCATTATTTTGTATGGGATATCAAAGTATCTGGATTCAAAGCCATGCAACGGTAAGCAATCTCACCTCTGTCAAAAACAATAAAAGGGTTTTTTTTCCTCTTTTACAAGATTAATTAAATTCATCGAGGATTTGGCGGCTACCAGCAGCTTTGCAGGGTTCTATTATTTCGGTATTCGTCGCGGTTAATCTCAGAGGAGAAGGATCAGAGGTTTCACCTCTTTCTCATTTATTAATCTGTTCTTTGAATGTGAGATCATTCTTTGTTTACCACCACCACACAATTTCGTTGTCAAATGAGACGAGTCACCAAGAGTCCATTTTTAACAAAGAAAACTGTATCCTTTCATTTGATTACTGGAATTTAGTACAGAGTGGTTTCAGAAAAGACAGGAATCCGTTCATATTGGCAGGAGATATTACGTGGGTTAAGAGAAGGAACCAGTATCAAATGGGGAAACAAAGCGGGATATTTTTATCTTTCAATAGCGCTCGACAACAACGTAAGCGATCCGCTTGATTATGTCAGGAAAGCTAAGGAATTGATTGATGAGAAGAAGAAATCTTCCGAAGCTCAACAGACATACGGAAGCGTCGCCACACTAATAAATCAATTTGGCCTCGAGGTGTACCCAAATTTTCTTTGTTGATGGAATGCAGACGACTTCGCTAACTTTCCTTTACCGGTCGACAGGGTATGGACTCCCAAAACCGTAATTTGTTCCACAATACGAGCCTTTTAACTTCAAATATCGTTGGACCTTCGAACCCAATTGAGCTCGCCGGAAATCTAGTCACTAAAGTCGGAGTGACACTCAGCAGGCCAGCAACGGTAATCTCGAACAGTTGGGTTTCATTAGGAAGCAACCCATAACTCGTAACGGCATTTATACTGTTGTGGAATGCAGGCACTCGTCGTGCACATGATATCCTACAGCGGAAAAGCATTTTTACAGCTCCATGTCGCCGATGAAATAATTGATGAGCCGGAGCTGCTCAGTCATTGTGTCTCGGAGGCCCTGGCAGAGATGACCGCCAAGGCTATAAATTCCTAAGAAGCTGCACTTCAAGAAATATGGGGAAAACGCAAATATATTACGTCCTCTCTTGAAACTGCGAAATAAGAAAACCTTCCCTCCAATAATCTGACGTTGCCATGTGCTCTACGTTGGTGATCATATTTCTTGATTTAAATGGGAAAATGTCAGCGTGAATAAGTATGTGTCGTTTTGGATTATATAGATATAGCTAGAACAATAGTGGTATGGAGAGTAGGTGAAACTCTCTCTCTGATATAACTAGTGAATAGTTATAGTTGGAATGGGTTAGACCTTCATAAAATCATAAATCCTTGAAGTATAAAATACTGATGAAGAGAAGCAATGCCCGTGAAGTATACGCGGTGGCAACGACGTCAACACACCAACTCCGGACACGCCGCCAACATCATCCGAGACGCCTCGCATCGAGACCCGTCATCAACGACAACTGAAGAACCGCCATGATGATGACGACGACGTCAACGCACCCACGACCAATGCGGCCCCACTTACACACGACATATCCCACGTCATGACACGTTGCCAACAACAACTGCAGAACCATCCGTGACGTGAAGAGTCGACACGTCGCCTCATCCTTGACGGCTATCATATTCCTTATTTTCTCTTTCCTCCAAGGACTATATGTAGGCCAATGTTGCAAAAGAACCGTTAGCGAAGTCATGGAAGACTCGCCCTATCTTCCCGTCTCCTTTCGGTCGCCACCGCTGCTGATCGCCGCTCTGCCGTGCGTTCACGGCTGCCGCCCCGCGCCTTGGCCGCCCTCGCCCTGCGCCCTAAGTCGCTGCCCTGCATCCTAGGCCGTCCCCTGCGCCTCGGCCGCCCGGGCCCTAGGCTGTCACCCCTCTTCGCACAGACTGCCGCCCATGCCCTAGGCTGTCACCCATCTTCGCACAGAACACCGCCCGTTAGTGCAGGCAAGCCACCCGCACGGACCTACGCCCGTACAGGACAGCCCGCGCGCCAACCACCGTCCATGCGCAGGCTGCCACTCACACGCAGGCCGCGCCCACGCCAGCCGGCCACGCGCAGGCCACCGCTCGCACAAGCCGGCCCGCGCCCCCGGCCGCCGTTGCGTGTCGCGCCCCCAACCACCCGCGCGCACCTCCCGCGGCCCCGGCCGCCCTCCCAGCCATTGGTCGTCGCGCATACCATTTAGGTGTCGGGGCGCTGCACGGCACCCCGCAAGGGGGTGACTCCCCCGTTGACCCCCCACCAACTGACCGCACAGTTGGATCCGTGACACCGTGTTGAGGTGCACGTCAATTGTCCTGCCAACGACGCGTCAAGAATTCACAGCAACCTCTTTACACACTACTAAGTTCCAAGGTACTCCTACACTCTTTGGTGCCATGTTCTTCGTCCAGTATTCTTCGAGTGTTCATCTGCTGTCGTCGGATTAGATTTGGATTTTGAGTCTTCTGAGCGAATTGCCCGTTTGAAGTTATTGATTTTGGTGCTTTGCAAAACCACGGTGGTTGTAAGATAGTACTCCCACCCTCGACGAGGAAAGGGGCTGCACCATCAATTTTCACCGGACATAATTTTCGAACTCGACTGTGTGATTTGTGGTCTGTTTTATCCCATCACCCCTAGTCGTCCTAGGATCCAGTCCCGTCATCCCCTAGTCATCCTGCATCAATATGCCCAGTAATGAATTAAACATTTCAATCCTCAGCATATCACTCGACGCCATTAGATTATTTTTTCCTTTATTTTCCACCAATCGAAATGGGCATAATGCAAAAGCATTATAACTACATTACCAAGGCCAATAGAATAAAATATTTAAAAAAAATTCCATACGATTTGGTGCATCTCACATATCTTATGATTGATAGATTACTCCTTGTGCAAAACAGTTCTCAGAATACCATTCGCCATTGTGACAAATTATAAGAATTTCATAGGAATTCATTCTTTTTGGAGAATAATGATTTCATCACTTTTTGTGCCAGGATTAATGTGTTTTTCATGAACTATAAACTGTAAATTATGAACGTACAGCAGGGGGAGAATTATGATGATCAGCCATAACTTCATCTGGAACGACTCTTATTATTACTGGCCGCGTCCTGAAAATGTTGACGTGTCTGGATTAAAAGGTACTCTAATTTTGACTAATTTTGACTAATTTTGACTAAGTTTGACTAATGGTCATTCTAAATCGATTTATGCAATATCCACAACAAGAATAATAAATTTAATAGCGACTTGAAAGTTTGTCTATTGGATATGATTAACCATATGTAATGATATTGTGATAATAGGATATGAATATAACGTAATACTGAATGGCACTTACAACTATTTCATACCAGAGTAATATTCATTAGATAACTTCATACTAATAGCAGGTTTTTGGAGCCTGAAAATAAATTCACTCATGGAATATTACTTTAACTCCATAGAACAATTGGTGAAAATCATCATACACAATTAATTATATAGCCAATGGCCGTGCAATTCCGCTAGACCATTTCATTAATAATACAACATGTCATGCATAACAGATGTCTAATTGATTACTATTAATCAAAATCTTTTTAATATGTAGACTCCATTTCCTCATTCTCTTCACTAATATTTCTTCTTCCAAGCCAAAAACAAAATTTATACATTTTATCTATTTAAATTTTGTATGCATGATCTGATTAATTTATATATTCATAAAAGCTATGAAAGTAATTATAAAATATCTATGAATATCCAAGATTTCCTACACATAACAGAGAATTAAATACCACATGCAATAAAGAAACATAGACAAGGCGAGATTCAACCCCTAGGTATATCAAGATAAAATTGAGGGACCTAAGATAATGTTTTGAACTAAACTTTCATGTTGAAGAAATAATTGGTTCATATATTATTTTAACAGAAAGTGTTATCTAGGTACTATGAATTTTTCAAAGATTTCATCCAAATTTGATACTGAACACTCTTTTGAGTAGTATGATCCATTTTCTACATTTAACAGACACTATAACACGCCACGAACTGATTCTTATGTTGATCATTCTTCCTTTTTTGCATAAAATATCCCCAAATATTTTAGGTTTTTAACTGACTAACAATTATCCAATCTGAAATAAGATTGTCAAAACCATCTTTTTCCAAGTTGAATGCCGTCTCTTAAAAAGTTTACTTCGTATAAGGTTTTTTATCAAATTGTTCCCTGATTAGCAGTACATCCAAAAAGATGAAGTCTCCATGTACATATAGTTGGAATCATTTTTTATAATAGAATCAGTATTTCTACTAAATGCAAATGATGCTCATCTGTGGCGAGTTTTGAAGCCAGATATTTTGCATTCGCTTTAGTAATAGAAATTCTAAAAGATAAAAAGGGTATTAAATGTAATATAAGTGTAATTTATCATGTGTCATCTTTAAGTATCCATGCAATCGATGGAATGACAGTTCCCCTTGAAGACATGATTTATCTTCTCACCATCTAGTCTCATTAGAAGCAAATAGGCTTTGAGAATAAAACAAGAGGTTGCATTCAAGCCTTGCTGGCATGGGCTCCTGAAAAGGTGCATCCCTATTAATATTTATTTGAAAACAATTTGCAAAACTCCATATAACACAATTATATCCACCAAGCTTGATAGATCTGATGTATGTGACCCTCTTGAACCATGTATTGGTCTAATTAAAAGTTTAAAGGCTCAATAACATTTGTTGGCTAACCATATAAATTAACTATATTCTAATTAATAATAGTTTATTACATCAATTGAACGCATTAAATAGGTTAAGTTTCCAGGACCTGATTCCGGAGCTACACCTTGTGTATTAAAATACATGAAGTAGTATAGAAACTCTACTATGTAACATTTACCATCGTTTGTTATATTACTTACAATCCTTCATTCGTGCCAGACTCTATAAATTCTAAGGTATTGTTACGCTCCAAGCCCTTGTTTGTAACTCTAGTTAGTACTAATTTCAAACATGTATCATTCAAGAATGTCTTCTACAATATTTCCAGTACCCTAGTTAGGGATTTACTCAACCTTATGCCTTGAGTATATCTCCTTTTATACCAAATGTGGATGATCCATTGTTGATCACTCATGCACATTCATGTACTTGCATTCTTTGACCTGAGAGTTGATTGAATCTCATGTTTAGGACTCATTTGTCATCGTCAAACTATACCCATCCATCGACAAGATGTTTTTGGCATCTCAAGACAAGGACCACTTCTAGGACCATGAAATGAATCAATGTCACTAGAAATCAGATTTAATATTGTCTAGGGATTCATAAAGATCCATTCAATAAACTCTTTTCCTAATGACCACCTGTTGTTTTCACATAGTTTCTCTATAGTAATAGCCATATGATCAAACTTACATATCATGTTAACATCGGATAGTTATATTGCTTATTGTCTTGCAATCAAATCTCGAGCTAGGTCTCTTACTAGAATCTAACGCATGCGAGCCTCAGTGTTGGGAGCAGAACACTGAGCAGTCTTGACCTCTTGTAGCAGAAGTCTTTGCAAATGCTTAAGATCGCATAGAACAAGTTAGAGGAGATGGTGGGGACACAGCCCCATCGAGGAATAGGGTCATTGCATTGATATCATAGAAAGGTTACATCGTAGTTGGGACAATTACACCGGGGAAGATGAGGGGTGATACAAACGAACGAGATGAGGTACGTCGTGTCAGGGTAGTTTTGCATCTCTGCCTCAAGGCCGTCACTCCGCGCGTGCCGCTGCACGTCTGCCTCTTGGTCGGGCGTCGCGCACCAGCGGGCGTGGCAATCACACACACCACCCCTGCCTTGACGATCACACACGCCACCAGCACCTGTGGTGACACCTATCGCGCGTAGTCATCATGATGCCGCCATATTCAGCACCTTAAGCTGGGCACTACGCATAGAAACCCGCAGGAGCGCCACATGTCCTAATGCTGCCTCGGCACTCTCAATGTGCCACTTGCCTTAGTCTCCTGGCGGGATGTCTCCCAACCCCACGCCCTGCACACGCAACACGCTGCACACCACCCCACACAACTCCGCGTGCTGTACCCACAGCACGCCGCCGGCTTGTGTGTCCCGCGCCTACGCACAACACTTCCTGCTCATGGCCGGCGCTTTGCACTCGTGCAAAGCATTGGCGGCCGCGCATGGCACTAGGCGCTGGCGTGCACACTTGGTGCACGCCCAGCACGCGCGGACTTCACCTGATATGTTCCTCCTATACGTGAACGGCACGCGCAGCGTCCGCAATGTATCACCACATATGGGGGCGATGGCCTGAAAGATCGGGCTGGGCATCGCTACCCTTAGGGCGTGTAGCGGTAAATATGATTCAGTCCTTAAATGTCATGAGTCTCATGCGAACACACATCTAAAAAGCCTTCACCGTCTAAAATTTTGACGCTCTCGTCGACGCCAGCTGCTCTGCATTATATGCTCGCACAAGGCCCTCAAACTTCCATAAGTCCGAGTCGCGTTCCCAAGTTGCTGATTCGCCTAGTCTGTTCTTCCACTTGATAAGATATTAAATCTTGTGATAACAACCGTGACGTCCTCCCTGGTCAATTTCACTCTTCGCCAAGACTGCTTGTGCCTCCTAGTCAAATTGCACCCACACATTCGACGGCGCACGCTGGGGCTAGTTCTTTGCCTTGTCTTGGTGATCTGGTATATATTTCTTCAGAACCAACACATGAAAGACCGGATGGATCGCCAACTGAGGGGAATATTGAGGCGGTGGGCCACACGTCTGATCTTAGCTACCACCTCGAAAGGACCATCGTAGTGGGGTACCAGACCCTTGTACCGTTGCTTTGTTTGCTTCGTCTTCAACATCCACGCGTTGGTCTTCAACAGGACCGCGTCTCATCTGTGTTGACTGGCGTTTTCTTCATCCTCTGAGCAACACATTCCAATGCGTCCTTGGCTTCCTCAATGCGGGCATGAGAATCACGTGCAAAGGAGAAGGCCCAGGGGAAATGTCCGTTCCCCTTTCTCTTCACCACTTATGGAGGAGTAAGCGGCTGTCTTCCCGTTGCAATCCCAAATAGCGAGTGACCCGTAGCCGAGCTCCGGTAGAAGTTGTGTGCCATAGATATTCTTCAAGCATGAAGTTTACACGTTCTGTCTGACCATCTGTTTGGTGGTGGAAGCTCATAGAATATTTTAGCTTGGAGCCCATGTACTTGAACACTGACTCCCAGAAATGACCCATGAATCCTGTATCGCGGTCGCTAATGGTGTCTACTAGAAGACCCTAGTACTTCGCCACATGAGACAAGAACAAACGAGCCACGCCATTTGCGTGCACTTCCGACGTGGTGGGGATGAACGTCTCATATTTAGAGAAATAATCCACAACCACCAAGATGGCCTCGTGCCCACCCACGCAGGGAAGGCAAGTGATGAAATCCATTGAAATACACTCCCATGGTCTGCTCGCCCTCGAGAGATGTTCAAGCATTCTTCCAGCCTTTGCCTTCCCTGCCTTGTCTTGTCAGGCATGAATGAACATAAGCTCGCACATCTCATTTCATTCCCGGCCAATGATAGTTGCTGGACAAGAGTGCAAGCCTCCATCATTACCTTGGGTGTTCAACGTGGGGTGCGTCATGTGCTTCATAGAGGAGCTTCCGGCGCAGCCCACCCGCACGCCGCACATATGGCCTATTCCCATTTGCATAAATAATGCCATCCTTAGTCCAGAATCTCCTCGTCTCGCCAATATCAATGCACTTCATGAGGCAAACGGCTTTGGGATCATCTTTAGCACAAATTTGATTTCGTCAAGAATGTTTCCCTGGACTGCTGAAAGTGCGGCGACAAAAACTTCTGGTTCCTTGGGGCTTAGGGCATCGGCAATTTGGTTGGCCTGCCCCGGCTTGTATTTCAAAAAGAACACGAATTCCACCAAGACATCTTTCCATCTTGCTTGCTTCAGCTTGAGCTTCTTTTGAGACTCAAAGCAACTCATGGCCACACTGTCAGTGTAGACCACAAATTTCCCTCCAAGGAGATAGTGACGCTAGACTTTCAGGCAATGTACCATCACTGTCATCTCCTTCTCATACACTCAATCCTTCTTTCCGTGTCATTCAACTTGCTGCTCTCGTAAGCCACGAGGTGTCCCTCCTGCATCAAGACACCTCCAAGTGTGAAGTCAGAAGCATAAGTGTGTAACTCATATGGCTTGTGGACTTTGGGCAATTGGAGCACCAGTTCACTAAAAACTGCACTCTTCAACTTTTCAAATCTCTTTGACACCGGTCTCTCCACTCCCACTTTACATCTTTCTTCGACAAGTTCGTTAGTGGGGCGGCTAGGGGGGAGAAGCCTTTGATAAACTTCTGGTAGTAATTTCCCACACCAAGGAAAGATCTCAGCTGCGGGACTCCCTTCGGCTTTGTCCAATTCCTGATGACCTTCATCTTCGAGGGATCCATGCGTACACTTCCCTTCCCAACCAGGTGCCCGAGAAACTCAATCTCCTGCAAGGCAAACTCACATTTCTTCAGGTTGAGGTAGAGCTCATGCTCCTTCAGCTTGGCCATTATCTTCCTCAGGTCCTCACATCGTCATCAAAGTTTTAGTTGTATACGAGAATGTCATCCAAGTACATAACAACGAAATCATCGATATAGTGCCAAAAAATAGAGTTCATAAGACAACAAAAAGTAGCAGGACCATTCGTGAGCCCAAAAGACATCATGCAAAATTCAATTGATATGTAGCATGTCACGCACGCCGTCTTTGGTTTGTCCCCCTCCTTGATCTGCACTTGGCGGTACCCACTCTTCAAGTCCATCCATGAGAAGTAGCGAGTCTCGCTGAGCCTATCAAACAACTCTTCAGCGTTGAAATAGGATATTTATTTTACCCTGTTACCTTATTCAGCGTTCAGTAGTCCATAGAAAATCGTAGTGACCCGTCCTTCTTTTCAAACAAGAATTGGGCGCCGAAGGAAGCTTTGAACAGCCGGATTAGCTTGCTCTCCAACAGTTCCTGTAGCTTCTTCCTCAGTTCCTCTAAGTAAGAAGGCGGCATCTTATAGGGTGCCCGTGTAGAGGGATGGGTACCGGGGAGTAGTTCAATCTCATGGTCCACCTCCTGCCTCGTGGTAGCTTAGGGAGTTGCGCAAGTATTACCCCAGCAAACTCCTACAGTATGTCCGCAATCGGTCCCGGTAGTCCACCCCCGGCTGCACCAGGGTTGTTGTCATCGTCGTCACCCCAACTAAGTGCCATCAAGCAGGCTGGTGCACACCCCTGCCTTCCACCCTTTTTCGGGGTGACGACCCTCGTATGGTGATAAGGAAGGTCTCTTCCCCTTTCCTCAATCCGTCCTTGATTTGCATTGTGGATAATAGAGTGGTGTTCTGCAGTTTCTAGACCCCTTGGTCCCTCACGAAAGATGGGTGAGATCCCTCGGGGAACAGCACACCGCGGTACTAGGGAAACACAACTCGCGTGATCCCATTAGGAAGTCAACACCCACCACCATCATGAAGTCATCCATGGGGGACACCATGAAGTTGGTCCGGCACGATCCCACCTACAACAGCGCCCCCTTGGCCACGCCGACGATGTCTCGGGCTTCTGAGTTGACAGCCTTGATCTTCCCCGTACTTGGGGAAAGTATTGAGCCTGGCATCTTAGCTTCTTTCTAAACGAGGATGTTTGTGTGTCGCCCCCATGTCAACCACGGCCGTGGAAGGTTTGCCATTGATCAATACTGGGACGTGCAAGAGGCTCGGACCGTCATACTTGACTGGGGTGTCCTCCTGTAGTGCTGCCAAGCATTAGAGAAAGTTTAGGGTCATTGTACTGCTACCCCCGGGAACATTCGGTTGGGCAGGCGGCACGACCATTGCATTGACGTTGGTGGCTGTCACTATAACCCTCGGGCAATCCTTCATGAAATTAAAGCCTCCACACACAAAACATGTCAACTTATTACCCCCACTGCCTGGAGTTGTCTTCCATAGTCTCAGGCTCTTGCCTTATCACGGCCTTTGCCGTAGTCTGTCGTTAACTTTCTCTTCAGGCCCTAATTGATTGAGTTTGTTGGTGCCTCGGTGCGTTCTTAAAGCTACCGGTTCTATTTCCCAGATTTCTCCTCCGGTTTTGTAGGTTTGATGGGGCAGAGTTTCGTTCCTTCCACAACTCCATATGCAGAAGTAAGGTCTCTGTAGTGTCTTCCCTCCATTTTTGTCTGGAGCTAGTGGGGGAGTCCCTTGGCAAAGTGGAAGAGATTGTCTGCCTCAGACATGTTGGTAATCCTCCTGATTATGGACATAAATTGGCCCACATACTCTCTTGGAGTACCGGTCATTCTGAGGTTTTCAAGTTCTCCCCTCGCTCTCCACGCTGTGTTGTAGATACAAAATTTTCCTTTATTTCCCGCACAAAATCTTCATCTGTAGGGGATGGCTAGTTTCCTCTGAATATTCATTGACTCCAAAGTTTGTGTCGCAATCATAGAGAAAGTCTGCCACTACCTCTTCTCTAAGAGCACCATCAAACTTCGATGTTGGGAGTGTGACTTTCTCCCCTCCATCAATGCTGGAACGGGCTTTGGGAGTTTCTTCCTATCTTTGCGCATGAAGCTTCAAGGACATCACCATCTCTATAAGCTATCGTACTGTGTCTTCGATGATCTCATGCCTCTAGTGGGTCTCTCTACCCTTAGCTCTTCTACGTTTGCTTTATTTTCATCGTGGTTCTTATCAACTTGGGTCTTCAAACCCAAGAGGTTCTTTTGGAAGAGACGGGTGTTCAGCCTTTGTTGTTTCTCTTTCTGATGTTGCTTCGCATAGTACGGAGTAAAGTGATTTCATTTCCTCTAAGAGATTCACGTGCACAAGGGGAAGCATGCATGCACTGCCCGTGCGGTCGTTACACAGCTTCCCACACAACTCCATGCACTACACCCGTGGCATGCCGCCCGGCTTGCGTGTCCCGCGCCCACGCACAGCACTTCCTGCTCCCGCACGGCGCTTGACGCTCGTGCAAAGATTTGGCGCCCACGCGTGGCGCTTGGTGCTGGCGCGCAGCGCTTGGCACGCGCACGGTCATGCGTGTCGGCCCACGTGCCCAGCACACATGGACTTCACTTTATATGTTCCTCCTATACGTGAACGGGCACGAGCAGCATCCGTAGTGTATCACCACATACGGGGGTGATGGTCTGAAAGATCAGGTTGGGCATCGCTACCCTTAGGGCGTGTAGCGCTAAATATAACTCAGTCCTTAAATGTTGTGAGTCTCGTGCAAACACACCCTCCTAATAAGCATGTAGGCCTTTGGGCAGGGAATGGCGCCTAGTTATGGGCTTAACACTTATGGATAGTATGATGTCAATCTCTAGTATGCATTGAATATAAATATTTATAATATATGTTTAAAGACTTTTGATCACTATATTATTATATAATCCTATTAATTATTTCATTTCATGTATTTATAGATTTCATTATAAATATGACATAAGAATAGTAGTTAACAAATATATATTTCAATGAACTTAAAACCTGACATGGAAATGCAATTTTCTTGACGACCACACAATACCTGTCACTTATTTGATGCCCATCTAATTAACTAAAATGAATAATTTTATTCATTGTACCTTACCTTACTTTCATTATTGAACATTTCATACCACCTACACATGAGATGTTTAGCTACGTTACATGTCTCAAAAGTTACAGTGATTTGAGTAAAACCTTTGATGATTTTGACATGTTGACAAACCAAAGGTAATACCACATTGTTTGGCATACATTCAATCATTCGGACATGTTGAACTATCAAACCATAGGAGATTATCATATTTGAGAATCATATATTAGAAAAATATGTATAAAATACACTACCTTGAAAAGGACTCCATTGCATCATATTATAGGGTCTGTTTCCTTTCACATTGAAAGCAAATTATTCCATCACAATAAGAAAATAAAATTTGGGGATTTGTTAGTCTACTAGAGCTATGAACTGTTTAATGTCATGGCCTTTTATTGAGAAAGGATGGTGTCGGGTACTACCAATCCAAGGGTAATGGTTGAAGAGCTATTTAAATATGCCTTGAATGTCACCCAAGGGGATTTTATGTATGAAGAATTTGTTTTTTGAAAGTGTTGTAGGCACACATATTCCAATTACACATGGACCCCTCTCTCCCACGCCCACTACAAAAAATAAAGAGATATAATAATGAGATCTCGGCAGCTTGGTGGGGGAGTCTTTAGTTCTCAAAAGCGGAATTTGTGTCTGCAATGGCAGGTATGCAGAACGACACCTGTGTTGTGACTCTCATGGTAAGGCATTTATAGGTCATAGTCAAGTTGAATATATTTATTATAAATATCTCATTAATGTCTCAGGTCTACGGGCCACTTACATAACTATAAAATTCATGGCACACGCCACCGTGACCCGTCAAAAGAGTCATCCAAGCCGCCGCCGGCATCGTCAACAGCCTGGGTGAATCATGCTCATCTTTTATTATTTTTGTTTCCCTCATCTTCCTTAGTTGTATTTTGTGCTTTTCATTCTCGTCGATTTGTTTTCGTCACATCATGACCTGTCCGTCGTCTGTCTGTATGCCTTCGTCGTCATGGGGAGGGGGCCCTTAGTCATTTGGACCTCCTCCCTTGTCTTTCCCCCTTTTCTTTTTTTGATGCTTAATTCCCCTTTATCTTGTAATGGGGTGCCATCATATAAGGGCTGCCATTATATAAGGGCCCCCTTAATGGAAAATTAGCCCCCCCCTTGTGGCCTCCTAGGGCCCAATTAGCCTCTCCCTTAAAAAAAGGACGAGGGATACTAAAGCGGGCAGCAGCGTAAATGGCAGCGACTGCGGGAGCAACAAAGACGGCATTGTGAGCAACAACGCGGGTGGTGGGGACGATGTCACGAGCGGTGGCACGGGTGGCGGGGACGGCATCACGAGCGACAACATGGGCACGTGATGGTAGTGCAATGGCGACGCAGCTTGAAGGCGGTGATGGTGGACCAAAGTGGCGCAGGACGTCGCACGTTGGAAGTAGGACCGAGCGGCGGACGATGGCAATCCGATGACAGCAGTCACGATGGTCGCAGACGGTACGGAAGCACGACTGGTGGCAGTAACGGTAGCCCGTACACGTGGGCGCACAGACTTTGGTGACCCACATCAAACAACGGCAGTCTAGCGGCGGCGGTTGTGGGCGGCGCAAGAGCACGGCCAATGTGCGGTGTGGGGGCGCGGCTGGCAGCAATCACGGTAGACGCGAGCGGCACAAGAGTGCAGCAGGTGGCGGTCACAGCTACCGCGGGCTGCGTGGTAGCACCACTGGCGGCAGTCACGGTGATGGTCAAATCAGCCGCAAGCGGCTTGGGAGTGCAAACGCTGGCGGAGTCGACATCCATAGTCGGCACTAGGCGCAACCGGTGGTGGTCACAGCGACCACGTGCGGTGCAAGAGCACAGCCACCGGCCACGAGGCATCTTAGGGTGGCGGCCTCAGGGCTGGCATGGGGCGGCAACCTTGGGGCGGTGCAGGGCAGCGGCCTTGGCGCAGCAGCCTCGGGGGGCCACGTGGCGGTGGCCTCACAGTGTGCGCGAGGCGGCAGCCTCAGGTAGTGTGGTCCAGTGGCCTCGGCACGGCGTGGGGCGGCCACCTCGGGGCGGTGCAGGGCGCTGACCTCGGAGTGGTGAGGGCTAGCGGCGTCGGCAGGGCGTGGGGTGGCGGCCACGGAGCGACGCGGGGTGACAACCTTGGCACAGTGCGGAGAGGTGGACTTAGGGTCAGCGCAGGACGGTGGCCTCAACATGGCGCAGGGCGGCAGGCGGCGCCGGCGACCTCCCCTTCTTCCCTTCTTCGTCCTCTTCTCCCTCTTCATTTCTCTCTCTCACAGGAACATGGAGTGGTGGGTCCCTATTTTTAAATAAAACTTTGACTTTGACCACCTTGCTAGGGCGCCAACTGCATCCCTTATATGGGGAATGGTAATGGGCCCCTCTATAGAGGTCCACAATAGGGGCCCATTAGACATAGGGCCCCCCCCTTAAAATAAATAAATAAATATAAAAACTGTAAACAAAGGTTCAAAAAGAAAAGAAAGGGGCCGTGCTCGAGAATATGGCCCAAAACTAACGAGAGTTTGAATGCCTACGCCTTCCTCGATCTGGCGAGGCTCGAGCCGACGGCTGTCGTCATCAACGGCGTCAGCTTCAGCATCATTCCTGATGGAGGCAAACCTCATGCTCCATCAATAAATGTAGCTAAAGGGATGCGAAGGAGAGAAACCAACGTAAGACAAAGGACTAACATTAGATCTCTTTGTGATAAAGCACACTCTCTAGATGTTATAAATATATAGAGGATGTCATAATTACATAACTCTTACTAAAGGGATGTGAAGGAGAGAAACCAGAGTAAGACAAGAGACTAACTTTAGACCTCTATGTTTCATTCGGGATTAAGGTATTCTCCGAATTCAGATCAGCCTGTCCACTTCTTTATTCATCTTCCCCAAGCACTCAATACGACAACAACACTCCTGATGGACCTTAAAAGCTTAAATTTATTTTAAACTGCCTCTCTAGGAGGAAGCAAGCATAAACAAGCTTTTTATAAAAATCGGAAGCTCTATTTATAGATCCAATCATGTAATGGAAATAGGAAGAAAAAGATACCTTTGCTAATAATTTCAGCCTGAAACTCCTTCTGTATCATCAGATATTACAATTTGTATTCAAATCATTTTCAGCCCTCTCATTTTCTCTCACGTGCAATTTTCTCTTTCCTCCAAATTAGAAAGACTGGAAAAAGTCAAACGTTATTAAAGAATTCCTAAATATACATATTAATTCATAAAAATGTAAGATATTGAATTTAAGAATTTATATTCTGAGTCAAAAACTTATTTTATTTAATATATGATGTCATTAAAACCACTAAAATACTAAAATTTAAAATATCATATAAAAAATAAATGTAATAATTGTAGGCAAGATAATATGCATATATCATTAATTTAGTGCAAATGAAAATGAACATATGATCATATCAATCGAGTATGAATGATTGTTATCAATAGGACATTCTACTTGCATGTTTTAAAACTTCATATAACAACTATTATTTAAATTTGCATCCTCTAGATTAAATCAGAAAATTGATATTCTGAATGGTGGATAAAAGTCATTATTATTAGGCAACCCAAGTGAGCAAACATAAAGTATTTTAAGTAATCTTCCTAATAAATAAATCATAAATTGCAAAATTAAGAAACATGAAACTCAATTATTATGTATAAATGTAGAATTTTCAACTTTAAAACAATGATCTTTTAGAATGGAGGGTGGCCTTCTACTGTTGTGGTTAATGTGGACATAATTAAATTCATAAACATTGGGTGCTTAATTTATCTTTATGATGTATATATTCCATAGTTTTCGGTCATTGATAACTGGTTTTAAAGAAATTAGGGTATAATAAATAACGTAGATCCTGAGAAAACCAAATTAAAAAAACATACTTACGAAGAGTTCTTGAAATATAATTTGCTTTGCCAATATTTAAACTTAACAACTAATGTCATCAAACTATTAACTTTAAATTAATATGGGTTCACCAAGCACATCAACATTGACCCAATTGAAAACATTGCTGAATTTTGCGCCAGTCTCATGAGTTACCAGACCTTTTTTCTCTGGATGAAATATAATTCGTGCATTAAAAAAAAAGGCTTCTCTCCGTACTAATTTCATTTAAACAAAGGTACATATATCAATCAATTTTATAGAGCAAAAATAGGTACGATAATGTCGTTGGTGTCAACTCACTTCTATAAAACAGTATTTATGAAAATTTAATCTCACTCAAAGATTTACATGTATCAATAAATTTGATAGAGTAAAAATAGGTGTGATAATGTTATTGTTATCAATTCAGTTCTACAAAACAGTATTTATGAAAATTTAATCTCACTCAAAGATTTACAGCACGGAGTAATTCCATTTCCTTAGGGATTGGCTCTTAGAGTAAGAATTACATAAAGAGCTAGAAGACAATGATAAGAGTAACCCGGCCAACAACATCAATAAGAAATTTTATGATTCTTATTATTTGAATTCTAGTTAGGAAATTCTCTTCAGAAAGTTGAGGGGAATATAAAAAGGAATATAGGGGGTGAATATAAGCAACAAACTAATAAAATCAAAATCGCAATTAAATAAGATAAAGAGCACGACTAGGTGTTTGTAAAAAAGACTAGTAGAAAGAGGATGCTTTTACCTGTTTTATGAATATATCTTTATCAACTGATTTTATTAAAAGCTGAAAATTATTGTTATGAGAATATATTTGTCAGAGACTTAAGCAATTTTTTATATATTTTTTAGAAGTAGAGTGATAGTAGAAAATATATGCTTTATATTCTTACCATCTAGTCTCATTAGAAGCAAATATACTTTGGGAAGGAAACAAGAAGTGGCATTCAATCATAGCTGACATAGGCACCTGAAATAGGTGCACCCCTATTAATATTTATTTTATAAAATTTTACAAAACTCCATATAACACAAGTATATCTACCAACCTATGTATATCTGATATATATGACCCTCTTGGTCTACGTATTGGTGTATCATTTACTGACTAACCTTATAAATTACGTATTGGGGTATTTTGAAAAAATTGCAGATTGAACGAAAGCAAGAAGAGTCAAGAATATGAGAAGATGTTTTGTGAAGAAAGCGTGGTTCAAGGCAACGAAAAGCAAGAAAAATCTGGCTGTAGTGTGACTCCAAAGTTCAGGAAATTCGAGCTTGAAATCAGGCTTGTGATCTGTTTTCTCTTCTTTCATTGTTTTTGAAATCGTTCTATCGCAGATATTTTTCAAGAATTGCGATTTCATATCGACATTTGAAAATCGTTTTTCAAGAAACGTGATTTCATATCGACATTTTAAAATTGTTTTTCAAGAAACGTGATTTCATATCGACATTTTACAATTGTTTTTCAAGAAACGTGATTTCATATCAACATTTTAAAATTGTTTTTCAAGAAACGTGATTGCAGATCGGCATTTTAAAATTGCTCTTCAAGAAACGTGATTGCAGATCGGAATTTCAAAAATCGTTTTTCAAGAATCGCAATTTCAGATCTACATAGTTTTTTAAATCTTTTTTTTTTAAACGAAATTGCAGATTGACATTTTAAAAATGTTTTTCAAGAAACGTGATTGCAGATCAAATTTCTATTAATCTTTTTTCAAGAATCATTAATTTCAGATCGACAATTTTGATATTATTTCTATTACAAATTGAATCTTAAATTCATAACTGTTGATTCACGGTTTATAAATTCCTGCAACTCAAATTGAAAGTTAAAATCGTAATTGTTGAATTCTGAGTTTAAATTCTCTGAATTGTAAATCGAATCCTACTGTCATAACTGTTGAACTTTTATTTTAAAATCTCTGAATTGTGAATCGAATCCTACTGTCATAATTGTTGAATTTTTATTTTAAAAACTCTGAATTGTAAATCAAATCCTACAGTCATAACGGTTGAATTTTCATTTTAAAATCTCTGAATTGTGAATCGAATCCTATAGTCATAACTGTTGAATTTTTATTTTAAAATCTCTGGATTTCGAATTGAATTCTAAAATAACTGTTGATTCTACAGATTTTAACATTCCCATATCTGAAATCAAAATTTAAAATTGTTACTGCTAAATTCACATTTTTTAACTCTCTGAAATTTGAAATGAGTATTAAAATTCTTGACTGTTGAATCTACGTTTTACAATTCCTATATTTCATATTGAATTTTAAGATCGTGACTGTTGAACATTTCAATTATTGTGACTCTCATAATCCTAGCCTTGAAAATTTGATGGTCTTAAAGTAAATCCGAAATTTGGGTTACCTTAATCCGAATTTAGTGATTACATTTCTGGTGCAAGATTGAAATTCTAAAAAAAAAATAATATTTTTTTTGGCATTTGTGATTGCGGAGTGTTGAACACCATAAAAAAAAAATTGATATTCAAATAGATCTCTGAGGTTACCAGATTTGATATTTCTTTCATGAATCTGTGCACGAAAAGCAGAAACTGTGACTGAGAATTACATAATAAGGAGCAAAGTATATTCTTACATAAGTGAAAACTGTTTGTTGAGATTGGAATATTTTAGCTAACTTTTCAGGAAAGCTGAAGACATTTTATTTTAATAATTTCACAAGTTCTTTCAGCACCTGTAAGACTAGAAATACAACCTTGAGTAAAGGCAATTTTTGGAAGCTGAGAAGGACTTGAGTGGTCCAGTGGAGAAGAAGTGAAAGCAAGTATTCCTTCAAAAGGCTAAGAGGGCTCAAGCTTATTCTTGTTTTTCAATTTCTAGATAGGAGGTATCCGTGTATCCCTATTACCAGGCTGTTTTAGCTTGGGGGGATATAAACTTGGTTAGGGACATATTATAACTTCGGTTGGATACCCCGGGACAGGAGTAAGGGATTAGCCCTAACCTGTATAAAAATTATGGGTGTCCACCTCTTCCCTCTATATAATTAGATAATAAGTATAGATATTAGGAAAAATAATAATATAATAAGTAAAATAAAAATAGGGATTGGTCTAATTCACCCCCCCTCTTAGACCATTCGTAGGATATTAATCCAACACATATAACACAAGTATATCTACCAACCTATGTATATCTCATATATATGACCCTCTTGGTCTATGTATTGGTGTATCATTTACTGACTAACCTTATAAATTAAGTATTTTCTTATAAATAGTACTTGATTCGATCAATTGAAGCCATTCAATAGGTTAAGTTTCCAGCACCTGGTTCCGAAGCTATACATTGTGTTTTAAAATACATGGAGTATTGTACAAACTCTGTTGTGTAACTTTTACCATCATTTTTTATGGTATGTGTAATCCTTCATTTGGGCCATGCTATTGAATGGCTTAGGTATGGTTAGGCACCAAACCATAGCGTGTGAACCTAGTTAGTAGTAATGTGGAACATGGATCATTCGAGAATGTCTTCTACAATATCTCCACTACCCTAGTTAGGGATTTACTACACCTTCTATCTTGAGTCCATCTCCTCTTATACAAAATGTGGATGATCCTATGTTGATCACTCATGCACATTCATGTACTTAATGCCTCATATGGACTAAGAGTTGTTTCAATCCCATGATTTGGGACTCATTACTGATCCTCAAACTATACCTATCCATGCACAATATGTGTTTGGCATCTCAAGTCTAAGGGTCGCTTATACGATCATGACATTAATCAACGTGAATGCGAATCAGGTTTAATATCGTTCACGGATTCATGCGGATCCATTCAATGAACTCTTTTATTGAAGGCCACCTGCTTTTTGTCCATGTATATCTACAGTAATAGCCATATGATGACACATACATATCATATTTGGATCCGATAGTTCTATTGCTTTGCATTGTATGATGTCCATCACTAGTATCCATTGAATATGAATAATTATAATATATGTTTAAAGACTAATGATCACTAAATACTTTATCCCATTTTTTATAGATTTCATTAAAAATATGACTTAAGAATAATAGTGAAGAAATATATATTTCAATAAACTTAAACCTGACATGGAAATGCAATTTTCTTGACGACCACACAGTATCTCTCGCATATTTGATGTCCATACAATTAACGAAATTGAATATGTGTGTTTATTGAATCTTAAATCAATTTCATTGTTATACATTTCATGCCATCTACTTATGGAATGTTTAGCTACATTACAGTGGTTTCAATAAAATCTTTCATGGAATATATTCATGTGCATATATAATCGATGTAATACCTCCTTATTTGACATGCCTCTCTATCTCTCTCAATCTCTCACTCTATCTCTCTCATTCTCTTATGCTCTCGTTCTCTCACTCTCCCAATCTCTTATTCTCTCACTCTCTCACCCTCCCATATCTCCTTTCTTACACACTATCTCATTCCTTCTCACTCTTTCACTCTCTGATTCATTTTGAATCTTTCATTTTCTCCTTCGTTCTCACTCTTTCACTCTCTCATTCATTCTCACTCTTTCCCTCTCTCATTACTTCCTGATATCTCCATTTCTCCATATCACACTCACATATTCTCTACCTGTAATTTGCATACACTCCATCCTCTCACATTCTTATCACATGCTTCCATATTAACCCAGGGTCATCATATATAGAATCATATCGTCTCCATCCAATCACTTTCCTCTCTTCTCCATAAAAAATAGAAAAGTCTACAAATCCTTTCCATCATCATTATCTCCACATCAACTATTTCTTCCTACTATCACCTTCTCCTACATTATGCTTTATCCCTTTTTCACATAATCTTGTTCGATCTGCCTGTGCCTTCCCTCTTATTATTTAGTCATTATCACCATCGCATCTCAGCTTCTTAATATTATAATCATCGCTCATATTCTACACATCTATGTACATCGTTTGAATACCACTACATCAAAATAGCTATTTCTCTATATGGAGTTATCATATGAATATAGGTTTATAAAATTTATTAATTGAACAACAAATCAATAATTAACTATTTAACCCTATTTTTTAAGTTTATCAGTTTCTTTGGTTATTAAATATTATTATCATTATCTATTTTTGTGACCTACAAATTTGCACAATTAATATTTTGATTGAGAAAATAATATTTATTGCATTAGTATCATAACTTCTATTTGTATATTTCCACAAAAGTGTTCAAATACCCGTCTTTAGATGGATTAAAATACTTTTTCCATTTCCATAAGATTTAATGGTTTCTATAGGGTTTATGTTTTTACAGAAATTTTAGATATAATATTCACAAGGAAATCAAATTTTAATAATGCAATTGTAGAAACAGGAAAAGAGAGATGACATCACAGAAAAGTCACAAACCATTAATAAAATCACAAAGACATCATTCATACAACTGATATTAACATCACCTAGGTTATAGCATCATTTTCAGAAATAGGAAAATATATTAATCTAATGCTTTGTGATGTGGGGTATAATGCCACTCACTGAATAATATATGTTTCAACAGATTTTGGGCACAATTACCGCACAAAATTTATATCCGAAAGAGAATCCTGAGTTGATCCAGTACTAGCATGGAGGAGACAGGTGGAGAAAAATATTAAAGGAACTATTTTATAATAGACCACCTATCATCGATATTGTATCGCCCCAAATGGTTGGTGGATATTACAATCCACTTGGAGGTTTGAGATATCAAAGTACAGTGAATAACATGCATCTCCAGTGATGTATCAACTCTCCAACGAATGGCACTGAATTATTCACTTGTTAGGTAATGGGTTTCAAGAAGGACATTAACATTGGCACAATCCAAAAGAGCGTTGAATTAAAACTTAGCCTTACTACATAGCTAATTTCTGCTTTGCTTTACAAAATATATGTCCTGGATTCAAAAATGTGTGTCTTTGTCAGTAACTTTAAATATATTTTGTAATAAAAAATTCAAGAACATAATACTTGAAACATTCAGCCTCTGTTCATTGCTTTACTCAATGATATTCAATAAACTTAGCATATTCAGAACTTTTGAAACATAAGAATTTCAATACCTTATACATTCAATTAATTTGAGTATTCCCATTATGTATTATAGGGGAACATTAATATTTTTAAGTTGGACTAATTAGTGGACTCGTTTTTCCATTTTCAGGAGTTTAAGTATCAATAATTAGTGCATTGGTTCACAGAATTACTTTATTTCATAATCGGTGAATTACTAGACAAGTAGGGCCCTACTAATCATCAATCTAAGCACTACTTGGTCAAATTCTATCTATCAGGTTTGATTTTCAAAATTTATGGATATGTTGCTAATTTAATATTCTTAATATGTACAATGATTTAGGTTCATTTCTTACCACTTTTAGTACCCTTAATATTCACTTTTATTTGTGTTTTGTTAGTTAATGTTTTCAGGAGTGAAGATACAATGTACCATTTTCTCCCTATGCTTCAGGAAAAAGTGGCGGTAGCATAAATTAATGTTCAAATGTATAATTATTAACTATTTATAACACTGAAATTACATATTATATAGTTGGAAAGCATTTGAATTCTTCAATGTTCACTATCAAATCTCACATCAGCCTTTAATAGTGGACTGATATTAGAAGATCCTTAGTTTACGATGCAATCTAAATGTTACATTTTATATCCCAACAAAATATCCATACAACATAGTTTCTAGAGTATATTTGGCGTTATGGTAGTTTTAACAATAAGCTTATGGTAGTTTTAAGAGTGTAATGTAATGCCATGTTATTGTACATTGAATATGATATTGGAAACTGAACAAGTTAGAAGTGAACTTGGCTGCATATATTATATGTTTTCCTAGGTTCTATAAAATGATAAAAATCTTGAACCCCTTGATATCTAGAATATAATTTTTGATGTACTTTCAGTTGTCCCTATGTTATATAATGTGTCAAAAGACTAAATATGGTTATTGATGGATCCCTCTCGGAAGCATGAAGAAAATAGTATTAAGTGTGTGAAAGCTTTTACAGAACTCCTGGGCATGTAAAAAGTGAAGTTGTCTTGTAGTAACTTCTACTTACATCTTACATAAGTTCATAGAAAGGTTGATTATTTAATTTTCCATGTTAAACTTTCAATAAGAACGTCTATGTGTTAAGTGATGTGGCCGCTGCTATCAGAAAACGACTTTTGTACCTATGAGATGAATCACAAGCTATATTTTTAAGAAAAATGAAACTCGATTACTCTATTTAAATCTAGCCTTTTCTGACATTAAAAAATGTATTCTAATAAAGCCTTTTCTAACATTATTCGCAAGGCATTCTATTGTTGAGAGTATAAGGCTCACTACTTAATTCATGAGTCATAATTTTTATTTTTCTATTCTCACGTGTTGTACTTCAGCTGACGGACTGTGGTGGCTAGGGTTTATAAGAACAAGAAAAAGACAACTTAAACCTAACCAATAATGTTTCCTCTATTCATAGGGTTGCACGTGGGCCCGAATGTTTAGGGCCCATTACGACATAAGTGGGCTCGAAACATAAAGAGAAAAAGGAATTCAGAGAAAAGTTAAAACAATGGTTGCTTCCAACACTCCACCTCAAGCCGGTGAGTAGATGCTTCGAAATCCCAGCTTTCTCAGCAACCGGTCGAAGATAGATCTGGCCAATCCCTTCGTAATTATGTATGCAATCTGGTTAGTCGACTTTACATATTGAATATAAACATGCACTTGGTCTATCTTCCCTCTGACCCAATGCTTGTTCAGCTCAATATGTTTTGTTGTATCATGTAGGAATGGGTTATGAGCAATGTCGATTGCTGCTTTACTATCAAAGTAGACTACAGTGGGTTTCTCCTATGCCATCCCAATTTCTGCAATAATATTTTGTATCCATAGAGTTTCACTAATACCTTTGATCAGAGCTCTGTATTCAGCTTCAGCGCTGGATAATGCAATTACTGGTTGTTTCTTGCTCCTCCAAGTAACTACATTTCATCCCACAAGTGCACAGTATCCCTTTGTGTATCGTTTATCTATCAGTGAACCTCCAAAATATGCATCAGTATACATCTCCAAATCGGTACTCACATTTTGGCTGAAGAAAACTCCATGGACTGCTGAGCCCTTCAAATATGCTAATACACGGAATGATGCCTGTAAATGAGACTGGCGTGGACTATCCATAAATCTGCTCAACAACCCAACTACAAAAGCTATATCTGGTCTTGTACGATTCAAATAGATTACTTTTCTAATTAACCTCTGATATCATCCTTTATGCACTTGTACTCCTTCTTCACGAGTGCCCAGATTTGTACTAGGATCGATAGGCACAGGAGATTGTTTGTATCCACTCATTCATGTTTCTTGAAGGATGTCCACGATATACTTATGTTGAGAGATGAATATCCCCTTGGAAGAATAAGCAACTTCAATGGCCAGAAAATATCTTAGTTCTCCAAGCAACTTGCTTTCAAATGTTTCAGCTAACTTGGTACTCAACAATTCATTCTCAAGATAATCATCTCCTGTAATGATAATATCATCTACATAAACTAATAAGACTAGAACTTTACCAGAGATATCGTGCTTCTAAGAAAAATGTATGATCACAATTACTCAGCACATAATCCATGGATTTCATGCAACATGAAAACTTCCCGAACCATGTTCTTGGGGACTGCTTCAGACCATAAAGTGACTTCTTTAACTTACACAACCTTCTTCCTTGATTCGGACTCATATCATCGGGGGGGGGGGCTTGTCTAGAGTTGCTGCTAGCGAGAAGCGACAGAAGGATTCGTACTATGTTTAGCTTGACAACTAGTGCAAATGTCTCTCCAAAATTGATACCGTAAGCTTGTGTATAGCCTTTCGCTACTAGCCTTGCTTTATACTGTTCCAAGCTACCGTCAGCATTATATGTAATAGAAAACATCCATTTGCAACCTACATGACACTTTCCTGGTGGTGTCAGAACAATTTCCCATGGGGTGGCAGTTCAGAGTTGCTGCTAGCGAGAAGCGAGAGAAGGATTCATACTGTGTTTAGCTTGGCAACCAGTGCAAATGTCTCTCCATAATTGATACCGTAAACTTTTGTATAGCCTTTCGCTAATAGCCTTGCTTTCTACTGTTCCAAGCTACCGTCAGCATTATATGTAATAGTAAACACCCATCTACAACCTACAAGACGCTTGCCTGGTGGTGTCAGAACAATTTCCCATGGGGGGGGGGGCAGTCCAGAGTTGCTGCTAGCGAGAAGCGAGAGAAGGATTCGTACTGTGTTTAGTTTGGCAACCAGTGCAAATGTCTCTCCATAATCGATACCGTAAGCTTGTGTATAGCCTTTCGCTACTAGCCTTGCTTTATACTGTTCCAAGCTACTGTCAGCATTATATTTAATAGTAAACACCCATCTGCAACCTACAGGATGCTTGCCTGGTGGTGTCAGAACAATTTCGCATGTTATTCTTGATTAATGCCTCTATTTTAGTGTCCATTGCTTTCTTCTAGTTCATATCCTTAATTGTCTCCTGATAAGTCTGAGGAATTGAGATTGAATTGATGGCTGTAATAAAGGATGGATAATCCTGTCCAAGCTAAGAATATCCAACCGCATTGGTGAGTGGATATCTCACTCCTTGGGTCCATTGTCTCAGGCCTTTTCTCAGAGCAATAGGCCATCCAATACTTTCTTCTTCTTCTCCCTCTATTGGCTCACCCTCAATCTCATTCGGTGCTCCCATAATGTTGTCAGCTTCGTTTACAACTTCCTCTCTGTTGGGAGAAATTGGAAGAGCTTGAGGTGCATGATCATCAATTGTAGGTACTTCCCATATTTCATGCTGTAAATTCAGATTTTCCTTAACTGATCTATCTCCTGCTTTAGTATCATTCAGTGGTTGTCTAACACTGTCCTTGACTCCAGTTACCTTCAGATATATACCGATAGAAGTCCCTTGTAATGCCTTGAAATAGCTTTTATTCTCATGAAACATCACATCTACTGACACAAAACATTTCCTTGTTGTAGGATGGTCGCACTTGTACCCTTTTTGGGTGAGTGAGTAACCCAAGAAAACACAATTAGCTGATCTCGACTAAACTTGTCTTTTGGATTGTGCAGATGTAAGAAGGCTACACACCCAGATATTCAGGGGATAGAATTTCATCATTAGCTCCACAGGGCTTTTATAGCCTAATGACCTGGATGACAATCGATTAGTTATATGTACAGCTATTAAAACAGCTTCTCCCCACAAACGATTGGGCACATCATTATGAATTAGTGATCTAGTAGTAGTGGTCACATGACCTATACGCCTCTCAGCTACTCCATTCTGTTGTGGGGTATACACACAAGAAGACTCATGAATTACTCCCTGTGCTTTGAAGTACTTAGAGATTGTCTCATTGATGAAGTCCCTTGCATTATCCGAGTGCAGTCATTTAATGTCAATATCAAACTGCTTTTTCACCATCTGACATAATGTTTGAATTATCGCAGCAACATCGGACCTGGATTTTAATAAATATACCCAGGTTAGTCGTGTGCACTCATCAATAAACACAAAAAAATATCTTGCACCTGTTAATGTTGTAGTAGATGATGGACCCCACACATCACAGTTAACAATAGCAAATGGTATTCCACTTCATTTACTTTTCCCATTAAACACTGCATGTTTATGCTTGGAAAACTGACACGTATCACAATAAAGATCAATAATATTCATGTCTTTTAATAACACTGGAAACTTATATTTTAATAATTCAAATGATGGATGTCCAAGATTCGTCCACTCTCCTTTAGCTCCTGTGAAGTGTAGCACGATATAGGCCCTCCACCACCTTCACTGCTAACAAACAAGAGCCCATTCTTCACTTTAAAAGGTGAAGTCCTCCGGTTCTGTGACTTATCATAGACAAGCACATTGTAAGGTGTTATGGAAAATATAAGATCCAAATCTTTTACAAATCTTTGTGGAGATATTAACTGAGCTTTTGGGCCAGGGACATGTAGAACATGTCTAATAATTCCAAGACCTTTTACTTTTACATCCCCAATACCTGTCACCAGAATGACTTCTCCCCCTGCCGTGAACACCCTTCTGTCGCCTTTATATGAATAATAGTTATGAAACTTAGAACAATAAGGAGTCATATGATCTGTTGCACCAGTATCTGATATCCAATCAGATAAAATATGATCAGGATAGGTAGGTAGCTCACCTGCTCGAGCCATGGATGTAGAGCTTATCATGGTCTTTAGCTTCTCAAATTCTTCCTTTAGAGTAGCATAGTCTCCAACGTTAATCTTTGAGGCTGCTTCATCATCTGATTCACTTTCTCTAGCATTAGAGACATAGGCTCTTTGTAACGTTTTAGATACCCATAGATCTCGTCATCGTAAAAGAAGCTCTCAAGTCCTTGGCCACAATCTGCCCTCGTTTGCACTCAGTGGTGAGCAAACAAAAGTTACCGCAAGAGAGAATTCCTTTTATTTGGGAAGATTTTAAAATCAATGAATGAGAGAGAGAGAGAGATGGAGATGAAAGAGTTGTAGACAGTGTTCACTTCGTGGCTGTTTAGCTTGGTATTTACAATCGGTATAACCTGTTAGGGGTCTTAAAAGTATAGCTAAGACCTTTACTATGTGTCCATAGTAAGCTTAATTAATCAGCACCGATTTAACGTGAAGGTGACAGAAGACGGAGGAGGACACCGCTGGAAGGAGCTCGCCGAGATTGAGATCGACAACCTCCTTGTTATCTTGCCCAAGGAAGACAAAGAGAACGGTGATGAACATGAGAATGCCAGATATCAACGAGCATTTGGTGTTGCTTCCCCCAATGACAGCGTTGACATGGAATGCGCCGATGTGGGAGGTGCACGTACTACCACGTCGATGGCGCTCTCTTGTTCTTTGTCTCCATCATGCTCTCGGTGATTGTGTTTCTCTTTTAGCGCTTGTTCTCTTCAGCTGTGACGCTTCACCAGAACAAGATTCTATCTCCACCAATGGCGGCGATGTTGGAGTTTAATCTCGACTCAGTTATTTTGGGCGTTTTAGTTTGAATATGTCAAAGAATAAAGCAAGTCGACAGGGATTACTAGTTTATAGGAAGATGTGGAAGGAGGAGCTGTTTTTCTGGAACAAACAACTGGTGTCTTTCAAGACCAAGCACATGGACAGGTGTGTGGCCAGGGTTAGTTTAAATCTATAGGCAGTTATGGGAAGTGCCTATAAATATGTATGTGTTCCGCTGTTGTATGCTGTGTGCATATAGGTTCCTTCCTCTCTCAAAGTGTTCTTTCTTCTTGTTTCTCTGTGTGAGATCAAGAGAGTGAGAACTTTCTTCTTTTCTATGTGTGATATTAAGAGAGTGAGTGCAGGTGCTTCTCTTCTTTGAGTGAGTTGTTGAAGTGAGAGAGCTAGGTTCCAACAAGGGAGAGGAAAGAAAGGCTGTCTTCTGCAGGTTCACTCGCAAAATACATGGGAAATTCGACGCTGCCCTCCGCGCAACAACACTCAGAGATCAAAATGAAAAAAAATGAGTGCGTCATCTTCTCCCCTACAGAATTAGGTCATGAGATTTTAACCAGGAAGGTGGCTTCTCTCGTGTTCAGCCTTGAGGACATGAAAGTAGTGAAGAACAGCGTCAACGCGGTACGCTCTGTAGTAAATCCAAATTTTCCCACGTAGTGTCTTCCACACTTGCTAAATTCTCACCATTTCTGCCTGGAGGACCAATTCTCTGTTCCAAAAGGATTTTAAGATTTCACGAAGTTTTATTCTATGATTTTACCATGATTTTTTATACTCTTTTCCTGTGGATGGGTGCCAGCGATGAATGAAATCACTTTGTGTGCTCCAGAAAATCAATGACGTGTTCATCAGCATTACTCTCTATGTGATATCAAAGTCTCTGGATTCAAAGCCATGCAACGGTAAGCAATCTCACCCCTGTCAAAACCACGTCAAGGGTTTTGCCTCCTTTACAAGATTAATTAAACTCATCGAGGTTTGTCGGGCACCAGCAGCTTTGCAGGGTGGTATTATTTTGCTATTCACCGCTGTTAATCTCAGAGGAGAAGCATCCGAGGTTTTGCTTGTATCTTGTATATTGATTTAATATTTAACATGAGATCAATCTTAGTTTTCCAGCACCACAGAATTTAGGTTGCCAAGAGACGCTTTTTTACTTTGGAAACTGTGTGTCCTTTGATTTGATTACGGGAATTTAATCCGGTGTGATCTCAGAGAAGACACAAATCCTTTCGTATTGGCGGGATATACTTGGTGGGTTAAGAGTGTTAGAATATGGGGCAAAATGAAGGAGAATGAATGAAGATATGTAGAGAGAGAGAGAGAAGGATGAAGCCCAAGAACGGCATAAGAGGAAGAGAAATCCCATAACGGAAGACGCTGAATCGTCCAGTATTTATAGCCGCCAAGGGAGGTTCAGGGTATTAATGTTAATACCTACCAACTAGGCGTCACCATGCCACTTGGCATGATGACGCATGTCGGCCTTCGTGGCATTGTCTCTTGGTAGACGAGGAGTGCTTCGGGACTGCAAGGCAAATGTCCGCTTTGGTTTGGGCACAACAGAGACGGACGTCATCCGAGGCAACAGGCGGCGCACACTCGTTGTCTCTATAAGCTTCGAGGTCTTCGCGTCAGCCAAGGCGTACGGCTCACAGCAGCAGGTAAGCGCCACGTCCCCTGGACAGGTATTGAGCGGTGTGCAAGGACGCCGACTTCGCTTCTCGTCGGCCGAGGCATATGACTGGCGACTCTGCCTGACAGACACGTGTGTGGGACTTGTAGAATGCGGCTTGTCATCATTGCCTGTAGTTACATTAAAAAAGAGAAGGAATAAATGTCAAATGGGGAAACATAACGGGGCATCTTTCCTTTTCCTTTGCGGCCGACAACAGTACACATGATCCGCTGGACTATGTGAGGAAAGCAAAGGAATTTGTTGACAAAAAGAAAAAAATTTCGAAAGCTCAACAAACATACGATAGCGTAGCCCAACTAATGAATCAATATGGCAATATAAGCGTTATACCTTCAAATGTCGTTGGACCTTCGTACCCTATTGAGCTCGCCGGAAATCAAATTACTAAACTCGGAGTGACACTTAGCAGAGCACCAACGGTAATGTTGAATATTGGGGTTTTATTACGAAGAAACTTTTGACTCATTACGGCATTTATACTGTTGTGGAATGCAGGCACTCGACGTGCACATGATATCCTACAACGGGAAAGCATTTTTACAGTTCCTTGTCGCCGATGAAATTATAGATGAGCCGGAGCTGCTCACTCGGTGTGTCTCGGAGGCCCTGGCAGAGATGACCGCCAAGGCTATCAAATCCTAAGTTAAGAACTATGGGGCCAACGCCAACGTCTCATTTCCTCTCTTGAAACTGCGAAATAAGAAAAACTTCCTTCCAGTAATCTGATGTTGTCATGTACTTGAATTGATTCTGAGGTGGTCGTGTTTCTCGTTTTCACGTGCTCTTCATTGGTGATCACCTGCTTTCATGTCCTGTGGAAACTCTAGGTATAACACAAGTCATACGTCGAGTAATTGAAACTCGATCTCTATAAGAACTAGGTAATAGTAATTGCGGGAATGGCTAAGACCTTCATAGAATCGTAAACATTGAAGGTAAAGTAATAGTGAAGAGAAATAATGGCCGTGAAATATTCGCCGTTATATGCCCCCGAAATTAAACATTTCATTCATCAGCACACCACTCAACGGCTAGATCATTCTTTCCTTGATTTCTCCCATATCGATATCGTTACAATGCATTATGATCTTACGATGGGGAGATTGGTAATGATCAACCATCTACTTCATCTAGAATGAGTCTTCTTATCACTAACTCATAGGCTCCATTTCTGGAAATTTTAATTTCCTCTAGAGTAGGGTAGGGATTCTTAGCTCCTATCTAGATAAGAAGGTATTTTAATTTTGACTCATCCTCATAAAATATAAGCATTCTAAATTATTTGATGTACTATCTGCGATGGAAGTAGAGCACTTCAAAATGCTAATTCAAAATTTATCGATTAGATTTAATTAGTCGTATGTAATAATCTTCTGATCATACGCTATGAGAATATTGTTTTAATTTTTCATCTGATATACAAGTCCTCTCATACCAAAGTAAGATTCATTGGGTAATTTCGCACCAGAGATGACCTTGGAGCTTGTAAAGTAGGTCACTCATTAAATATTACTTTAGCCCCATGGCACGATTTATGAAACTCATAAGACATAATAATCTATCTATCCAATGGTTTTGTGATTCTGTTATACTGTTTTATGAAAAATAAAACACATCATATATAACACATATCTTCTTTCAAGACAAAAACTAATTTTGGCCTTGAATACGTTTTTATCTATTTATTTTTTAAAACATGCTCTGGTTAACGTACATATTCATCAAACTATAAAAATAAACTCTCCATGAATATCCAAGATTTTGCTCAGATCATAGAGGATTAAATACCACATGCAACAAAGTAGGTGAGGCAGAGCAGGCTTAAACAACTAAATGCATCAAGATAAAAGTAAATTACGCAAGATGATTAGTCATAGACTTAATTACTCAATCACCTTCTACCTAGAGTCCATCTCCACTTACACCAAATGGGGATGATACCATCTTGATCACTCAATCACATTCATGTACTTAATGCCTTATTCGAGTTAAGAGTTGTTTGAATCCCATGATCCGGGATCGATTAGCCACCATTAAACTATAGACACCACCAAGTCAAAGGACCACTTCTACAACACTGAGTTGAATCAACATGATGGGGAATCAGGTTTAAAACTGTTCACTATTTATCCTTGATGTCTCTACAGTAATGTCCATATGATCAGCCACACGTTTCATACTAAGATCTGATAGTTCTGTCCTTTCTGGATAGTATGACGTCCGTCTTTAGTATGCATTGAATATGCATATTTGGAATATATCTTTAAAGACTAGTGATGACTATTTTATTATATCATCCGATTAACTATGTCATTCCACGTATTTAGAGACTTCATTATAAATATCACAAGAGAATGATAATAAATGACATGGAAATATGATTGTCTAGATGACCACAATCTCTCATTTATTTGATGTCCAATTTATAAACTAAATCCCACATTTATATATATTATATCTTAGATCAATTTCATTATTCAATATTTCATGTCACCTACCACATGAAGTGCTTGGCTACACTACATGTCTCAAATGTTACAGTTAGTTTAATAAACCCTTTCATGTAATCCATTCATTTGCAGATACCATAAAGGTAAAGCCGCATTTGCCTTATAATCTTTCAATATTTTTTACATGTTGAACTATGAAACCATGTGAAGTAATCACAGTTGAGACTCACATATTTGGAAGTTACGTAAAATAGATTTATAATTTTTACACCACCTTGGAAGGATTTCATTGCATCTAGAGTCTGTTTTTTTTGCACTGAAAGTGAATGATTCCATGACAATCAGAAAATAAAATTTGTGGACTTGTCATTGTATCACAGCTATTAATGTTTTGAGTCTCATGGTTTTTTATTGCTAAAAAACATGGTGTCGAGTAACTACCAGGCGAAGAGCCGTGCTTGTAAACCTATCCAGACGTGCCTTGGACGTCACCAAAAGAGGGTTTATCTGTAAAGGTTTTATTTTTGCAAGAGTTTGTAGGCATGGAGTGAGCATACATATCCCAGTTACACCCTGATAAAATAATGAGACTTCGCCAGGTTGGTGGGGAGTCAACACTTGTCAGCAGTTGGTTTGGCCCCCTTAGAGTCAGTGATGGCAGCTTTGCATGGCACACCAATGTTCTGAGTCGCATGGCTGGCATTCATAGGTTATAGTCAAATGATATCTATTTATCTAAAAGACGTCATTCATGTTTCTAGTATAAGGGTCACTTACATAACTAGAAAATAATTCAACCTCCAAAAAAAATTGTTAGAGTACCGTCTTGGATTTCATATGTTGTAATTAAATTAAATTTCTCAAAAGATCACTTATAGACCATATGGTCTCACACAAGTTTTTAGTGGATAATCCATTCTAATCACATCACCAGGATTAGATAATGCTATTTTATCCTTATATCCAACATGCTTCTTATATGTCCTACAACAAAGGTAAAGAGTATGTTTTGGTCAATAATTTATCTCAGTATTAAATTCTGATAATAATTTGGTCCTCACTATGCATAGACTTGACCCTTATAATTTGACTTTAGAAGTGGAAATAATGATCATGGTATACATTGGCTAATATTAATGAAAGGTAAGATGTATACTTGGCTGGAAGGTCAGTTAAGTCCATTATTTTATACTTCGCAGTATTATTATTTAAATCTTACCTTTTTATTTATATGTGGAGAGTTTTTTTTCAATGATGAAGATATAAATTCTCATTTCATCTCTAATCTTCAGAAAATAATGATGGTCACATAATTTAATGTTAATATGAATAATAACTCATATAATGCTGATAGTATGTCTCAAATGTTTGGGGGATCATCTGGTTTTTTCCATCATCGATATCAAACCTTGCATCTGGCTCTAGAGGTTACCTTATATTAGAGGTTCACTAGTTCATATTATGGATGTTTTAAATTTCATAGTCAAATCTTCATGTTACATTTTTTATTCTAACCCCAAGCGTATCCATAAAGAAAAAACTTTGAAAATTTATTTGAACTTTATACACTGCTTCTTTGGGGAGTTTTACAACTTGGACACAAGGTTTTTCTATCATATATTAAACAAGATATTTAAAGGGGGAATTCTCTATGTAAATTTGCCATTTTATCTCATTAGTTCATTCAAATGGTTCATACTGATATGCCATTAATTCACTTAGGTGGTTCATACTGATATGCCATTAATTAGGCCTCTGAATCTGGCATGTCCTTAAACCTTATAAAAAGTTTGACATCTTTAGTATAAGTTTCAATTTTTTTTTGGGATTTTTTAAAATTATAACTAGCTTTTAAAGTTCATACAAATCTATACAACTTGGAATCACATTTTTTCTTTGAGTTTTGAAAGAGTAACAGGGGTTTGAACTTGGACGGGAAGGAATCAGATGGTTGACTAAGAATGGGGAAAATCAATTTCCCGAGCCTAATTGGATTCAATTCTGAATATTTCACCTCAGATAAGAGTTGTTGGTCATCGTGTTACAAATTCAAACACATTAGGAATCATATCATTAGATACAAGAATGATGAAGATGTTTTATTTTTAAGCAACAGAGGTCAAATACAAATAAACGAATTTCATCTAAAGAGAAATTTTAATGAGGGGACTAGAAGAAAGAGCAACCACAAACAGGGAGGTGTTGCCATAGGGCATTCGTAATTAGATTTGAAAAATTTTATCCCTTAAGTAACCAATTTCTTATCTAAAAATATTCATGCGGAAATACATGAATCAGGTCAAGCAATCACACTTTGTAGAAGACTTTGGGGGGTTGGGGATGACAAAGCTTCACCAACTTTTTCCATTTTTTGTTATCCTTAATCAGCCCTATTTCCATGTGATTTTCTTGGGGGATTTACACAGAATGTTTAGGGCACATCATTGCCTCGGGATGGATACACCCGAACAGAATTAAGGATTAGCATAAGTTGTCTGAAAATATAACTGTGTATCTCTAATAGCTAGAAAATTCCTAGTTTGAAAATTAGGCCCCTCTTAGGTTATTCCTTTTTTTTTTGGAAAAAACACGGTGCCGGGTATGGCCAACCCTGCGGTTGTGCCCGTAGACCGATCCATTCGTGCCCTAGACGCCACCCAAGGGGAATTTATTTATAAAGTGAAGTCTTTATCAATGTTTATAGCTGTGGAGCGAGTATAAATATCCCAATTACACTCGGATCCCACTCGTCCACGCCCATGTGCAGAAAATGGAAAAATACATAAGTGATACCTTGCAGGTGCTCAGAGAAGTGCTCGCGTCGACGTCTCTTAGGTTATTCCTTAGCACTTATTCAAATAGTTATCAATAAGCCTATCTATATAGCTTATAACGATATTTTATTAGCTAAAAATTCACACACATTCCTAGTTATACAAAAATTTGAGTTCTTTATAGGACGTTATACTTAGATCTTAAAAATCTTCATAAAAGCCCTAATGATGTAAATTTTCATCCAATACTATAAAAAGGAAATCGATTTCGAATTATGTGGATAATATTTTTTATTACCACCTAAGCAAGCCATCATAAAATTGGTTAAGAAATTCATCTAATAAATAAATCATAATTTATTTGTATAAGAAACATGAAACTCAATTCTCATATCAAACTGTAGCATTTTCTTATTATAAAAACTAATATCCATAAAAATGAAGTGTAGTCTTCTTCTTTTGGGATTACAACGCTCACAACATAATTTATAAATCATGGGTTTTTCAATTTATTTTTATCATAAATAAGTCTACATTTTCGAGTCATTGGTAAATGGCTTTAAGCAAATCAGGGATTTGTTGTCCATTGGCACCGACTACCAATAGGGATTCTAAAGCTGAATGTGGATGGTGCGGTGAAAGGGAACCCAGGCTCGACTGTAGGAGGCGGTATTCTCCGAGATCACACAAGGAATATTTTTTAATTTTTTCATATTTTTTATGGAGTATAAACTAACACATCAGCCGAGGCTATGGTGATACGTGATGGCTTGCTCCTCTGCAAGGAGCAAAACCTCCACAATATCGTCATAGAATCGGACTCACAGTTTATAGTCACTATGCTTTGTGCATGTTCATTCTCCTAGTGGTATCTCCAAAGCATATGGAACGACATATTGCGGTGTCACCCTCGCTTGACCAGCATTTGTCATCAACTGCGTGATGGAAACCAAACGGCGGATGCCCTTGCCAACTATGCGGTATGCTCTCATACCCCATCCTCAATATACTCCACTTGGGAGGATCTCCCTTAGGTGGCTTGCGGTTGCAATCACGTTGAGAACCTCGGCTTACCGACTCTTCGCACACATTGTACCCTGTCAAATGATGACCCCCGTGAGTGGTGTATTGCATGGACCACTAGAGGCAGGACCGCTCAACCTCTCGCCTCACTGTTGTACCCGCCGCGCTCCTCAACGATGGCATCTGATGAAGGCGGGTGGACTGTTCCTACTCCATGAATCAATATAGATACAGAGCACAGGCACGCTTAGCGCACCGAGTGGCCTTCTCTAGGCGCTGATTAGGTACCACTCTTGTATTTTTTATTTTACTACACCATAGTAGTTGGCAAATAGGGTCTGTGTGTAATTGGGACATTTATGCTCACTCCACGCCTATAAACACTTATGAACACTACACTTAATATATGAATATCCCCATGGGTGGCATCTAGGGCACGGCTGGATTGATCTACGAGCACAACCCTTGGGTTGGTCGTACTCGACCAACCTAATGTTAAGTCCTCTCACAGCGTAGTAAGATTCATTATATAATTTCATAGGGATGAGTTCACTCTAGAGCTTATAAAATAACTGACTTAATTTAAAGAATGAGCTTGTAAATAACAAATAAAATAACTAAATAGCCTGCCGAGGGTCTTGTGATTATGTTAGACTGTTTAATGAATGATACAACACATCAAGTATAGCACATATATTGTTTAATCAGATTTCATATTACAAAGCCTAATATTTATGTGTAGAGTTAAAATCCTCATTATGTGGAATAATGTTTCACCTTTCAAGAAGATAAAAATTGACTTTAATATGTTGTATTGTATCTAGCCTTATTATACATGCTCCGATTTATGTAGATATCTATTTTGTACAAATATTTTAGATTTTCTACACATCTTAATACATAAAAAACTGCATGCACAAAGTAAATGGGGCTAGGGCGTTTTAAATCCCTAAAAGAATATAAATTCAGGAGACCCAAAATATTATTTTGTATCCTGTTTTCATGATGAAAAATATTTCTATATATGACTATAACAGGTGTTATCTAAAAAAATATATTAATGTATGTATTTTTTAAATTTTCAAGCATTCGACCGAAATTTCATTGTAAATACTTTTTAAACTGTATGACTTAACTTCTATATTCATCAGAAAATGTACCATGACAATAACCTAGTATTAGTTTGATACTTATTCTTATTTTTCACAAAATAACCCATGTATTTTAGGCTTGGAAGGGGCTAATAAATTCACAATACGCAAATATCTTAAAAAGTGATGACAAAATCATCTTATTTACAAGTTGACTCTCTTATTTTCAATGAATTGCTTTGTATGAGAGTTCATATCTCTAGCTCCCTTTATTAGTTATATATCCACATACATATACTCATAATTTCTCCCCTAAGATCAAGTGATTTTGTCTTTATAAAATTATTATTCGTACAAAATAATAATTTTACTCATCTGTGATAACTTTTAATGCTAAATATTATGCATTCTCTTAAAAAATACAGTTTTTAGGAGACAAATAAGGGCTTCAAATATAATGTGTGATATTTCACATGTCCAATCTCTTGATGTACCCATGCAATTTATAAAATGATTGATCTCCTCTTTAACTTTTTTAATTCTCCTTCAATATCATGTTGATATTCTCAACACCTAGTCTCATTATAAGAAAATAGAAAGTAAGAAGGGCACAATAGGGGTCCCTAATCATAGCTTGCACAAACACTTGAAATGAGTACCCCCTATTTATATTTATTGTAGAACTTTGCATGACATCCCTGTAATATAAGTATATCCATGAATACTCATAGATCTTATCTGTTGGACTCTCTAGTATTATGTATCAGACTAGTTAATAACTTTAATGGCTCAAAAAAATATTAACCAATCTTATTAATTATTTATCATTGGATAGGTTAAGTCTCCAACATGTTGAGTACCAAGCCACACCTTGTGCTCTAGAAGAGACATATTACAAAATAAACTTTGTTATGGAAACTTTACCATCATTGGTTAATGTCTAGATGCAATCTCTTCATTCGGGTAAGACTCTTGAATGGCCTAGGTATAGTTGAGCATCATAACCTAATTTTTTATTCTATTTATCACGGATGCCTGAGAGGGGTCATTGGAGAATATTTTCTGCAACATATACACTACCCTGCCCATCAATTCAATACACCATATCCCTTGAGTCAATCCCCTTCTATAGTGAAGGTGGGTTATCCCATTTTCACCACGTAAACACCTTTGTGTATTTATTACTCAATGTAAGCTAAAACTTGTTTGAATCCCAAAATTAGGGACTGATAATTCATCATCAAATATAGCCAGCCATGGACAATGTGTTTGATATCTCAAGTTTAAGATCCACTGAAACAAAAGTAACATGAACCAACCTTATTGACATTTAGGTATAATGTCATTCAGAGATTCACATGCACCAACTTACTGAATTTAAAATAATAAAAAAATAACCAATTTTTTTAGTGTCTCTGCACTAATGGCCATATGATCAGCCCTACTTATCATATAACTAGGATCATATAGTGCTATTATTTCTAGATACTTCAACATTTGTCTCCAGTAGGCAACAAATATGAATATTTAGAATATATGTCTATAGACTAGAGATTTCTATACTATTATCTCATCATAATAACCAAGCCATCACACATATTCAGAAACTCATTATAGACATCACACATATTCAGAAACTCATTATAGACATCACACACTAATACTAAGAATAAATATTTATTTCAATGACTTATACTTGAGTTCAAAGTTTGTTTGGCCTGATGACCATATAATATCTCTTAGATATTTTACAGCCAATTCATTAGCTAAATATAATATATTTGATTAATCTTAGATCAAGTTTTTAATCAACATTTCATGTCACCCACACAAGAGTTCCATAGCTACATTACGTGTCTCAAAAGTTCCAGTGAGTATAATAAACCCTTTCATGGAATGCATTCATAGTGGATACCCTATAAGTAAGGACTTCATTTTCTTGAGATTCTTTGAATCGTTTTTTGACTCGTTAAACTATCAAACCCTATGAGGTCACCCCAGCTGATAATCCACTTCCTAATTTAGGGGTAATACCATCTACTATTTCACTTACACATCCAAAAAAGAAATCAACCTCCTAAACACCAATCGAGTTTTGAATTTTGCCTTAGCTTCACCACACAGCTGAATTTGTACTGATTTACTAAATATATGTCTTTAACATGATGGAAATATATGTGACCGGTAAGCCAATCACACATTCCACATCTCGTTCCATGTTCATTAATAGAACATATTCATTATAGTACACGTGCGATGCGAATAATGAGGTCCATTAATACATGATCGGACTTAGTGAATTATGATGAGATCGTAATACGGAGATCACTAGTCTTTAAGCATGTGTTCTAAACATTCATATTCAAAGGATACGCGAGAAGGATATCAGAGTATCCGGATAGAATAGCACTATGTAGCCTCATTCATATGATGAGTATGGCCGGTCCCGTAGCCATTAGTCTGGCGACACTAAGGATACATTGTGGGTGCTCTTTAGTCGAAAGAGTTCACTCAATTGATCCGTACGAATCCCTGAATGGTATTATACCGAACTGTCAATCAGGTTGATTCACGTCACAGTTGTGTAAGTGGTCCTTTGACCTGAGACACCAAAGACGTCTTCTAGACGAACAGTTGTACTTTGGCGATGGCCAAAGAGTCTCTAATCATGGGATTCTAAATGGTCTTAGTTCGGGTGCATCAAGAAGTTCACGAAGGTGATTGAGTGGTCAAGATGGGATCGTCCACCCTCGGTCTAATAGATGACACCTCAAGGAAGATGATGAGATAAAGTCCTTGGCCAAGGCAGTGAAATATCAGAGAAGAGTTCTCCAATGATTTCCAAATGCATCAGTACTAACTCGGATGATCGATTAGGGTTTGACAATTGACCATACCCTAAGTCGTCCAAGGAGCGTCAAGTGGATGAGGGATTATACATACACGGTAACTAATGACGAACAGGTTCCATGAGTGAGT
The DNA here is from genome assembly GCF_029677425.1 of Wolffia australiana. NCBI lineage: Eukaryota > Viridiplantae > Streptophyta > Magnoliopsida > Alismatales > Araceae > Wolffia > Wolffia australiana. The sequence goes on from NC_135844.1 coordinate 6,004,789, forward strand.
CAATACACACTCCTTTGTATCTTCTAGGACACGAGGTATAGCTTGGCACCCCACGTGTCGGAGTCTCGACCTATCTATTGGGTTAAATCGATCCGACGTAAATTAATATATATGATGATATAGTTAATTAATTTGGAAGGCCAATAAAGGTTATTGGGCCACTAGAGTCGCCAACTAGACTGATACATGGGCCTAGAGGGTCACACGCAAATGGTCTTTTGGACGCTGGAAGATATACTTAAGTTTTGGGGGTTTTATAAAAAATATCCACTTAGTATAAATAGGGGAAGGCCCTGAACGAAATTCACCCAGGCCAGAATTGTTTAGAGGCCTTTCCCCTTCTTCTCTACTCTCCCCACACCCCCTCTCCATCCCTGATGTGATCGGGACGACGTAACGATGCCAACGGAGAAAGAACGGGACTCGTCAACGAGAAGGAGGAGCTCCGACGTGCCGAGGTCTGCGTGGATACATCTAGAGGCTGCACACTTGAGCAGCTCGACTCATCTCGCTCCGGGATCAAAGAAATCACGAATGAGATTCGTGCATAGGTACTTCGTTTAATGGTTTTAATGATGCCGTTACGATTTCGCAATAGTCTTCCGATGCGTATCATTTTGTTTTGTTCATCCATGTCAAGGCCTCTAGAACCCAACATAATGGGCATGCGCAGTCACTCTAGGGGATGTGCGACCCTAGGGTGATCATGAACTCGTTTTGGCACCACGGGCTCAGGCACGACGACGGGTACCAGAGGCACTACGGGTCGTGCAAGTAATTGCTCCACGCGATAGGCGATGGCGGTCAGGGTGCGGAGGTACGCTATGCGCTCCTCATTCGCCTCCTCCCAAGGTCGATACTGCTGCTGCATCCTCCCACATCCACATCCTGCTCGGCTGCATGCGAAAGGAGCCCGGGGTGTAGGCTCATCCATGGGATCTTTCCCGATTGGGCGACGACTCGTCGTCGCACTGTCCTCGACGTCACTAGGGTAGGTAGCACCTAGTGACCGTGAGGCATTGTGATGGGATCGAGCTCATCCCCGGTGTCCACGAACGTGTCCGCGTGGCTCGAGTGATCCGTCGATACCTCTATCGTCGGGTGCGGGTCGTCTAGGCTCCAAAAGAGGCAGTGGTACACCACCTTTGGGTGTGACGGGACGAGGCTCTAAGAGTCATATAGGACTGACTCTTTTGAGCAGCGATGATCCGCCTCGTCGCAATGAAGGAGAACCTTCAGAATGCATCCTTCAACTTGATTGCATCTCGACGACCATGGCAAGTTCCTCAATGGGACACCTAGCTGGGTTTTCGAAAATGGATGAATGCATATGTTATGACGTGAGGGTGCGAAAACGTTCTGTGGGCATCCACAACCTGGCTCTGATACTAAAATGATGTCGGACGTTTTCGAAGTCATCGTCCAACGGCTAATTCACTACGTGAATGTAACTATGTGATGCAATGTAACCTTGGTGGTTGTACGTGCAAGCCCCGACTTGTAGTGATTTGCCGAACTCCAAGCTCTGAAGTAGACGGCTGGTGACGGAGATGGTGACCTTCTAACCCTTGTCGCAGCCACGATGGCGGCTGCGGTGCTGAACGGAACAAGTCCGTAGGGCTCACACATAACGAGCGAGCTCGGCCCATGCCTATGAAGACACTCAACTTTTGTAGTTTTCTCGATAAATGTATCTCACTTAAACTAACCCAAGCACGGTGGAGTGCAGTCAAAAATATACTGAAAGATGCAATATAACTTGACGAGCGAGGGGAATGGCGTACCTCTTTGGTGGCCAACCGGTGCAGGTAGGTAGACAGAGGTGTGTCGTTGGGTAGCACAGTGCAGATCAAGGGCGGCGGTGGCACGACGCTGGATCATTGGTCAGAGAACATAGGTGAGGATATGCAATAAGTAAGCTCAACGGCAGGAAACGGCTCGTTACTGGAGCGATAGATGGATTTCAGAGACAAGAGTCGTTGGAGAGGAGTGAGGTCATCAGCTTGAGTAAGGCAGGCAGCAATAATCTCTTAGCGAGTGCTGTCTGGTAGGGCGGCGTGAACAAGACGTATGCCCCTAAGGCAGCAAGCGGCACGACACAGCCGACAGGTGGACGAAATTCGAAAGTGTCCTGGTGGCACATGAAGACGCTCGACACTTTCTAAGTTCATTCGCCCACAATCACTTGAACGGACGCCTAGACAATCTCTAATGACGAGTGCACTTGGCCGCAGAAGGGCGTTGGGGGCCGGCCACAAGGCTTGGTATCAGGCGCCTGGCAGGCTTGTAGAGCAGCAACCTTCAAATCTGAGTCGTCGAGTGCTCAGACGGCTTGGCAGGCCAATCGCAAGACTTAGTTGTTGGCGTTCGACTTGGTGAATCAGGCGTCTGATCACGAGGCCGGATCGTTGGGTGACAGACCAGGCTGGTTCGGCGCCCAATCTCAAATCCAGGTCACTAGTGACCTTCCTGACTGGTTGGGAGTCCGTTCGCGAGGCTCAGGTTGACGAGGGATTGTTCGGGATGGTCAAGTGCCTGATCGTGGACCCGATTGTTGGACTTCTGACCTGGCAGGTCGGGCGTCCAAGTTCAGAGCTGTACGTCGGAACAATGAACTTGTTAGAAGCATCCTTACTCTGCGACGGCGTGGGCTTGAGCGGGAGTTGACGGTGGTGACTGACCGAGATCGGCGGGTCCTTGTCAGTTCCTGGGGGGTGTAAAGAAGTGGAAACAATGGATGCCCGGTCGACACAGGTGATCCTTCCTTGCGCCCGCAACCCTGCCTTCTTCTCCCCCTTTCCTTCTTCGCCCTCTCCTCTTCTCCCCTTTCTTTCTCTCAAGGTGAGACCTGGACGGCGCTAGTAAAATAAAAAAACATGATGGACGTGCCTTGTACATGGTCCATCATGGCCTTATATAGGGGCCATGATGGACCCATTACACAATACACATAGGGGCCCAATTAGGGACCCCTTTACAACACTTAAAATCAAATAAAAAAACACGGGGACCTAAGAAAATGACTCGAGATAAAACAATGGATTAAAACATGATGAACACATCCTGACAAGTATGGTGAACTCATCATGATGAACACGGACATGAAATCAATCGACTGAAAACAGATAACACAAACACAAGATATGGGCACACACGTGCTCTACCCGGGGTATTTAAACCTGGGGCATCTTCACATACGCTTTGGCATGCCAGTCGGGCAGGACACGGACCGACGGCGATGCTGATGACGGTGATGACGGCTCTGCTGATGATTCGTTCGCATCGCCGGGATGTGTTCCATCAGTTACTGTCCCATTTTCTCTCTATGTTTCAAAAAATAATGACGGTCACATAATTTAATTTTAGAATTTATAAATAATGATTTATGATAAATCATATAACTAGTAGAATGACGATAGTAGATCTTGTAAAGTCAGGGAACCATTTGAAATTTTCAATATTCCATATCAAACGCCACATTAGCCTCTAAATGATAACTGATATTAAAATTTCTTTATGTGTAAAATGTCAATTTTTTATTCTAACACCCGGTGTATCAATTAAAAATATTTCAAAATATATTGGGCTTTTATAAATTTTTTGCTTAGGTTTTAAATGTGGGATGTTATTCTATCATATCATGCATTGAATGGGATCTTGAAAAGGGACAATACTGAATGAAAATGTGACCCGTTACCTTAGAAGTTTGCCTTATTGTTTGATATTGATATAATGCTTTGACCCCTGTATTTCAGATGAGAATTCCTAATATAGTTTCAGTGGTCTTTTATCCCACATAATGTGTTGAAATAATAAATATGGTCATGAACGGTTCCCTGTATAAAGCATAAAATGGTATATATTGTCTGAAAATTTATACGAAATTCATTATCATATAAAAACTTAAGTTTCTTAATAGGAACTTAATGATTCAAATTTTCATCCCATAAATCAAAAAAAGATATATATTTGTTCAGTTGTGCGGCTTATGTTTATTATTATTGCGCTACAACTATAGTAGAACAAATGATTTACCAATCAAATAAATCACAAGCTATCTCAATAAGAAACATCAAACTCAATTACTCAATTTAAATATAACCTTTGATGAAATTAAAACATGGCATTCTAATAAATCACTAATAAATCAAAACATGACATTCTACTTTTTGATATTATAACGCTCACTGATTAATTCATAACTCATGAATCTTAATCTTACTTTGAACATGAGTAAATTCAAGGTTTTTTAGTCGATGAGAAAATTGTATTTAAATAAAGTAGTCGGGGTTAGAGACAGGAATGTATAATAAAGACCGCAAACAACCAAGGGTCTCATGGATCCTTACCTGAGGTACAAGTCCTTATCTAGCCAAATCAAAAAGAGTCTTTGTCATAAAGATCGTTATAGATCAAAGTGTTGACCAAGTGAGGATCACAGAATTAAATATAAAAATCCAGTCAGGTTCAAACAATATAAGAATGAATGTTGTTTCTAGACAAGATGATCATATGGGTGAATCAATAACATTCATAAAATTTGTTGAAATAAATCCTAAGATTCTATGAGAAAATGTGGAATTTATCAACTGGGACACTATCCATATGATGGTGTATAGAGATAGATAATAAGAACCTCTGTATGTAACTGGCATATTGTCAATATCCACGGTTCTTGGTGCAGGGCACAAGCTTGTCGTATGCTACAGTAGAGGAGCTCGACCTTGAACTCCCAAGACAAGAAAGGAACAACCAAGGAGTAATAAAGACAATAAATAATGGGGAGATAGGGAAGAGGGTGGTGAGAGGAACAAGAATAATTAACATAAAATACCTTGACGGCTGTAGATTCGGAGTATATTGAGATTATATCGAGAAACACAGCCACTGAGTATATCGAGATTGTAAGAAAGAGATTGATACAGTCAGAGAGAGTTTGGAAAAAAGAGAGCAAGCATAAGAGATGAAATTAATAGAAAGATAGTGTAAGAGGAAGAAATCAGGAAATTGAGAAAGAGAGCGATAGAGGTAGGGAAGAAATCAAAAATGAGAAACAGAGCCACTGAGTAAACGGGGACAGTGAGAAAGAGATTGATGGAGTCAGAGACAGATTGGGAAAAGAGGGCGGGAGTAAGAGAAGAAATTAAGAGAACTGGTATTGAAGTCTTAAACTGAAAGTTTCAAATCAAGTATCAGATATATTTGGACTGATTCACAGCAAAGTTAATCAAATGTGTTGATGATTGAGAGCCACAGATCGTGTGAGTTACTCAAAAATGTAATACAAGGCCTTAGATCACGAGCTTCATTTATTAAACCCCATTCCATGAACAAGAAAAAAGGGTAATCACAAAGAAAAAAGGAAAAAGCAAAATGCCCCCGAATCTACGTTCAAAATAATCAATGTGCCTTGTATTGGTAGGCCTTTCAAATAGCGTATGCCCTGAAACTCTTCCACAGGGATGCCAGAAGCGTCCCCCGAATGCCGCTGTTGTTGGATAGTTAATCTTAAGTCAGTTAATCTAGAGAGATGTGGAGGCAGTTAATTTGGGCTGTTTTGAACAAGTCAAGAAATGACAAAGTCATCATGGATCACTGGGCTTCACATAGATGTGGAGGCAAGAGCTGGTTTTTAGGGGCAGATGACTGGGCATCATGGAAGACCAAGTACTTGGACAGGTGTGGCCATGCTTAGTTTAAATCTTTAGGCAGTTATGGGAGAATGCCTATAAATATATGTGAGTTCCTTTGTTGTCGTATGTTATGTGCATCAACCTGGTTCCTTCCTCTCTCTAAGTGTTCTTTGTTGCTCTTTCTTCTACTTCTCTGTGTGAGATCAAGAGAGTGGGAGTTTTGTCTTCCCTTCTCTGTGTGACTTGCTGAAGAGAGAGAGCTAGGTTTCAACAGCTGCCTAATGCCGTGCCTCTGCCAAAAGCTCCCCCCCAATGTCACTGTCCATCGATGCATACAATGCTTGGCAAATATTCGGCACATTCGCACCGCACAAGGGGCTGTATGAAGTGTGGTGCGGTTCGGTAATTTCATGAAAAGCACTACTCTAGTGAGTGGGCTGACCCATCCAAGTCAAAATTTTATATCACACGGACGTATATTAGTAATGTTGACTTTTCGAAAGACTTATATGTTAATTTCATGAAAAGCACTACGCAAGTGGGTGGATTGACCTATCCAAGTCAAAAATTAATATGACACCGACGGATGTTAGTAATGTTGACTTTTCTAGAGTCGGTTGGAACATAAGTCCTTACATATGTACCTAGTTTGAAAATAATAAAAAAAAATTACGTTGTATCTTCTGTGTTGATGATGCGTTGCATATCGAAGTAAAAACTGAGAGTTGTTCCCAAGTCCCAACAGGCTGACCCATCCAAGTCAAAAGTTAATATCACCCCGACGTATAGTGGGGAAGTGTCGGCCAAGACTCTGCTTCAATGGTGATCACACACTCAGATCTGGAATTTAGAACAAGGAAACGGAGACGAAGGGATGCATTTCTTATGTATCGTATAGGAGATAAAAGGAGGCGACACCTAACGGATAGAGCAAGCGAGAGATACCACTCTTGGCTTGGAAGAGATACTCGTCCTCGAGAACCGTGCAAGGCGCAAAGGAGATGGATGCAGATGGAGCGTTATACGACGAGCCAGTTTCGCCATGCAGTCGATTTTATCTAGGGCGATACACCGACCTCTCCATTGATAGCTTCGTAACGTTTCAGAGACCCATCGACGTCGTCGTCGTGAGAGAAGCTCTCAAGTCCTCGGCCAAAATCTACCCTCGTCTGCGCTCACTGGTGAGCAAACACAAGTTACCTCATGACCGAATTCCTTTATTTGCGAAGATCTTCAAATCAATTAATAAGTAAGATAGAGAGGGGAAGAGGAAGAGGAAACAGGCGTCCTCGTCTGCGCTCAGTGGTGAGCAAATACAAGTTATCTCATGACCGAATTCCGTTGAACGGAAGGGTTTTGAAATGGATGAAGAAGAGAGAGATAGAGAGAGAGGAAAGAATCGTTAATCCGTTATTATCGGTGTTGGTTCTAGCCAGTATAGATAAGATCTTCATTATCTATTCACTGAAGGATTAATTAATCTGCACCGATTTAACGTGTAGGTGATAGAAGCGGGAAGAGGACACCGCTGGAAGGAGCTCGCCGAGATCGAGATTGACAATCTCCTCAAAATCTTGCCCGAGGAAGACGAAGAACACGCATATAACTGGGATGAAGATGAGAACAACAGGTATATCAACGAGTATTTAGCGTCGCTGCCATCGATGAACCCTTTGACGCGGAATTCGCCGCCGTGGGAGGTGCATGTACTACCGCGTCAGCGGCGTTCTCTGGTGCTGCGTTTCCATCACTCTTTGGGCGACTGTGTTTCTCTTTTGGCTCTTCTTCTCTTTAGCTGTGACGCTTCGCAAGAGCAAGCTTCTATCTCCAGCCATGGCCGGGAGGGGAAAGAAAGGCTGTCTTCTGCAGGCTCAAACGCAAAATACGCGGGAAATTCGACGCTTCCCTCTGTGCAACAACAATCAGAGATCGAAATCGAAAGAAATGAGCGTGTCATGTTCTCCACTAGAGAATTTGATAACGAGGTTTTAAGCAGGAAGGTGGCTTCTCTCGTGTTAAGCCTCGAGGACATGAAACTAGTGAAGAACAGCGTCAATGCGGTACGCTCCGTAGTAAATCCAAATTTGGCCCCCCCTCCCCTCCACAATCGCTTTACACGTTTGCTAAATTTCTCACCATATCTGCCAGGAGGGCAAATTCTTCGTTCAAAAAGGATTTAAATATTTCATGAAGTTTTATTCCATGAGTTTACGACGATTTTTTATACTCTTTTCCTGTGAACGGGTGCCAACGATGAATGAAATAACTTTGCGTGTTCTCCAGAAAATCAACGACGTGTTCGTCGGCATTATTTTGTACGGGATATCAAAGTATCTGGTTTCAAAGCCATGCAACGTTACGCAATCTCACCTCTGTCAAAAACACCGCAAGGGTTTTCCCTCTTTTACAAGATTAATTAAACTCACCGAGGATTTGTCGGGTACCAGCAGCTTCGCAGGGTGCTATTATTTCGGTATTTATCGCGGTTAATCTCAGAGAAGAAGGATCAGAGGTTTTGCTTCTATCTTGTATATTAATTTCATCTTTAATATGAGATCATTATTGGTTTACCAGCACCACAGAAATTAGGTTGCCAAGAGACGCTTTTTAACTATGAAAGCTGTGTGTCCTTTGCTTTGATTTCGGGAGTTTAGTACAGTGTGATTTCACAGAAGGCACAAAAATCCTTTCATATTGGCAGGATATACTTCGTGGTTTAGGGGAAGGAACAAGTGACAAATGGGGAAACAAAATGGCGCTTATTCTTATTTCCATCGCGGCTGACAAAGGTACAAACGTTCCACTGGACTATGTCAGGAAAGCAAAGGAATTGATTGATGAGAAGAAGAAATCTTCCGAAGCTCAACAATCATACGATAGCGTAGCCTCACTAATAAATCAGCATGGTCTAGAGGTAGACCAAAACTTTGTTGGTTTATGGAATGGAGACAATTTCGCTAACTTTTATTTAGCGGTTGACAGGCTCTGAGGTTACATTACCGTAATCTTCTGGACAATACAAGCGTTATAACTTCAAATGTCGTTGGACCTTTGTACCCTATTGAGCTCGCCGGAAATCAATGGTAATGTTGAATATTGGGGTTTTATTACGAAGAAACTTTTGACTCATAACGGCATTTATACTGTTGTGGAATGCAGGCACCCCTCGTGCACATGATATCGTACAACGGGAAAGCATTTTTACAGTTCCTTGTCGCCGATGAAATTATAGATGAGCCGGAGCTGCTCACTCAGTGTGTCACGGAGGCCCTGGCAGAGATGACCGCCAACGCTATAAATTCCTAAGAAGCTGCACTTCAAGAAATATGGGGAAAACGCCAAGATTTCACGTCCTCGCTTGAAACTGCGAAATAAGAAAACCTTCCTTCCAATAATCTGACGTCGTCATGCACTTGAATTGATTCCGAGGTGGTCGTGTTTCTCCATACTTCTCTTGTTCTACCAATATCTATATAATCCAATACGAGACATGCTTATTCACGGCGACATTTCCTCATTTAAATCAAGAAATATAGGTGAAATTCTATCTCTGAGATAACTAGAAAATAGTTTTAGTGGGAATGGGTTAGACCTTTATAAAATCATAAATCACTGAAGTGTAAAATTAAAAAAACTTCCGTACGATTTGGTGCATCTCACATATGTTATTATTGATAGATTATTCCTTACGCAGAAAAAAGTTTTCAGAATACCATCCGCCACTGTCTGACAAACTATAAGAATTTCATAGGAATTTATTATTTTTGGAGAAAAATGATTTCATCCTTTATTCGCCAGGATTAGTGTGTTTTCCATGAACTATAAACTGTAAATTACGATCCTACAGGGGGGGGGAGAATCATGATGATCAGCCATTAACTTCATCAGGAACGACTCTTATTATCACTGGCCGCTTCCTGAAAATTTTCACTTATCTGGATAACAAAGTACTCTAATTTTGACTAATCATCTAAATATAGTCATTCTAAATTCATTAATGCAATTCATTTTTTTTCTATTAGACTTCATTAATTATATGTAATGATATTGTGATCATAGGATATGAATATAATATTTTAATATTGAATCTCATAAACAACTATCTCATACCAGAGTAAGATTCATTGGATAATTTTACAGTAATTGCAGGTTTTTGGAGCTTGTAAAATAATTCACTCATTCAATATTACTTTAACCCCATACCGCAATTTGTGAAAACCATCAAACATAATTAATTATCTAGCCAATGGTCTTGCGATTCCATTAGACGGTTTCATGAATAATACAACACGTCATGTATATCAGATGTCTAAAAATATTATTAATCAAAATATTTTCAATCTTCCTTGTTTTCTTCCTTGTTTTCTTCACTAATATTTCTTCTTTCAAGCCAAAAAAAACTTTATACGTTTTTATCTATTTTTTTATGCATGCCCTGATCAATGTATATATTCATCAATACTATAAAATCAATAATAAAATGTCTCTGAATATCCAAGATTTTCTGCACATCACAGAGAATTAAATGCCCGTGCAACAAAGTAACAAAGACAAGGCCAGATTGAACCCCTATATGCATCAAGATAAATTCAAAGGACCCAAGATAATATTTAGAATTTAATTTTCAAGTTGAAAAAATAACTGATTTATATATGATTATAACAGAAAGTGTTATCTAGGTACTATTCCTTTTTCAAAGATTTCATCCAAATTTGATAATGAAGACTCTTTTGAGTAGTATGATTCATTTTCTACACTCAACAGACACTCTAGCAAGCCACTAACCTTTTATTAAGTTAATCCTTCTTCCTTGTTTGCTTAAAATATCCCTAAATATTTTAGGCGTGTAACTGACTAACAAATATTCCAATCTGAAACAAGGTTTTCAAAACCATCTTTTGCAATTCGAATGTCATCTCTTAAAAAATTACTTCGTATGAGACTTTTTATCCATTTTTTCCCTTATTAGCTATACACACATATAAATAAAGTCTCCATCTACATATACTTGTAATTTCTCGACTAAGGACAGCTATTTTTATTATAGAATTATTATTAGTGCTAAATACAAATGATGCTCATCTTGACGAGTTTTGAAGCCAAATATTATGCATTCTCTTTAGTAATACAAATTCTAGAAGATAAAGAATGGGTTTTAAATGTAATATAGGTGTGATTTATCATGTGTCAGTCATCTTCAAGTATCCATGCGATCAATGGAATGATAGTTCTCCCCTTTAAATTTTTAATTTCTCCTTGAAGTTATGGTTTATCTTCTCACCATCTAGTCTCATTAGAAGCAAATAGACTTGGAGAAGGAGACAATAAGGGGCATTCAAGCCTAGCTGGCATAGGCACCTGAAATAGGTGCACCCCTATTAATATTTATTTTATAAAATTTTATAAATTCCATATAACACAGGTATATCCACCAACCTCCATAGATCTGATGTCTGTGATCCTCTTGCTCAATTTATTGGTCTAATTAAAAGTTTAATGGCTCAATAACATTTATTGAGTAACCTTAAATATCCACTATATCATAATTAATATTACATTATTAGATCAATTGAACCCACTCAATAGGTTGAGTTTCCATCACCTGGTTCTGAAGTTACACCATTTGTTTAAAAGACATGGAGTAGTATACAAACACTGTTATGTAACATTTACCATAATTGGTTATGGTACGTACAATCCTTCATTCGCCCCAGACTCTAGAATGGATTAGCTATGTTTAAGCATCAAACCCTGGTTTTTGATTCTAGTTAGTACTAATGCGGAATATGGATCATTGGAGAATGTCTTCTACAATATCTCCACTACCCTAGCTAGGATTTTACTTCACTTTTTGCCTTGAGTCCATCTCCTCTTATACCAAATGTGGATGATCCCATCTTGATCACTCAATCACATTTGCATACTTAATGCCTTATAGAGAGATAAGAGTTGGTTGAATCCCATGATTTGGGTCTCATTAGTCATCGTGAAACTATACCCATCCATCCACAAGATGTCTTTGGCATCTCAAGCCTAAGGAACACTTATTAGACTGTGACATGAATCAATGTGATTGCGAATCAGGTTTAATATCATTTAGGGATTCATGCAGATCCACTAAAAGAATTCTTTTACTAAAAACGACCTTTTTTTCCATAGTGTCTCTACAGTAATGGCCATAAGATCACGCATAGATATCATATTAGGATCTGATAGTTCTATTGCTTCTGGATGGTATGATGTCCATTTCTAGCATGCACTGAATAGGAATATTTATAATATATGTTGAAAGACCTCTCACTTATTTGGTGTCCAAATAATTAACTAAATCCAATATGTGTATTCATTAAATCTTAGATCCATTTCATTATTGAACATTTCCTGACACCTACATATGAGGTGTTTAGCTACATTATATGTCACAAAAGTTACAGTGATTGAATAAAACCTTTCATGGAATCTATTCATTTGCAGATACCGTAAAGGTAAGTCCTCATTGTTTGACATGCTTTTAATCATTTTTGACATGTTGAACTATCAAACCATAGGAGATAATCATAGTTGAGACTCATATATGGGAAAATATGTCAGAACATTTATAATTTACACTACCTTGCAATGGACTTCATTGCATCATATTCTAGGGTCTGTTTCCTTTTGCACTGAAAACAATTTTTTCCATCACAATAAGAAAATCACCGTTGTGGACTTGTTAGTGTATCATAGCTATTAATGTTTTGAGCCTCATGGTTTTTGTATTGACAAAAATATAGTGTTGGGTACTACCAACCCGAGGGTAGTGCTTGTAGACCTATTCAAACGTGCCTTGGATGTCACCCAAGGGGATTTTATGTATAAAGGTTTTGTTTTTTGAAAGTGTTTGTAGGCATACATATCCCAATTACACATGGACCCCTCTCTCTCACGCCCACAACACAAAGTAAATAGATACAATAGTGAGATCTCAGCAGGTTGGTGGGGAGTCATCAGTTCTCAGAAGCTGCATTGGTCCCCTCAAAGTCCGCAATGGCAGGTATGCGTGAAGGCACCTATGTTTTGACTCTCATGGTAAGGCATTTATTGGTCATAGCCAAGTTATATATATTTATTTAAAATATGGCATTCATGTCTCAGGTGTAAGTGTCAATTATATAACTAGAAATAAATCTGAGCCCTACAGCTTAATTAAGTCAAATATTTCTCGAAATATCACCTACTATCGATATTGTCTCACACAAGTTGTTTATGGATAATCTATTACAATCAAATAACCAGGATAAGATTATGCTATTATATTTATATATCTCAATGTCCTTGTATATTCTAAAGAAAAGGAATGTGAAGAATATGTGTTGTCTCTGTATTAAATATTAACAGTAATTTGGTCCTCCTTGCGTGAATACGCGATCTTTATTATTAAATATAACAAATAAAAATAATTATAATGATACATATAAGTTAATTTTAATGAAAGGAAAGATGTAGACATGGCTTGAAGGTCGTTGAAGTACACTATTGTTCCACTTTGGGGGGTATCTTTACTTAAATTTTACCTTTTTATTTCTATGTGGACAGTTCTTCTTTAAGGGTGAAGATATAGATTCTCATTTCCTATATTAGCTTCCAAAAATAATGATGGTCACAAAATTTAACGTTAAAATGTATATAAATAATAATTTATGTTACCATGTTTAAGTTATAGAATGCTTATATAATGTCTTAAATATTCTGGGAACCATTTGAATTGCTCCATGGTCAATATCAAACCTGAAATCAGGTTCTAAAGGTTACCTAATATTATAAGTTATTTGTTTTATATCATGGATGTTGTAGATTTCATAATCAAATCTTAAGGCTATATTTTCTATTCTAACCCCAAGTGTATCCATAAAAAAATAATGTTTAACACATTTTTAGATTTAATACACTTTCTTCTTGGAGTTTTAAATGCTAGATGTAAGACTGTTCTATCATACATTGAATAAAGGGGGAATATATTAGATGAGAATTTGGTCTTCTATCTCATAAGTTGGCCTAGGTGCTTCATAATGATAAAAAGATTAACCTCCTTGTTTCAGATGAGAACTTTAGTGGTCTTTATCTTTGCATGTTGTGTTAAAATAATATTTTTTTTATGAATGAGATTCTCTATAAAGTATAGATTGATACTTATCATCTGAAAATATTACACATAATACCTGGTCATATAAAATTTTGAGTTTCTTTATAAGTGATGAAGTTTCCTTTAGGGTGTAAATTCCTTGATATTTGACTGAATAAATAATAAGCTATTTAATTTTACTCATAAACTAATTTGACTAGTTAGTGATGAGCAAATTTTGTCTCCACAGGGAATGGATATTAGGGTTTCAAAGCTCTTTAAATTATGATTCAATAGGGAAGAGATGATATACATATAAAATAGGATATTAAGATGTGATGAATACAAGGTGGTGAGAGGGTGATAACAATTGTTTAATAAGGATGATATAAACCATAATATGAGGAATATGTAAGAGGATGTGGATAGACCAAATGGAAATAAGGGAGTGAGATTGATGAAGACGTGAAGTGATGATGGATGTAGAAGATGAGTAAGAAGATAGGATGATGAAGTGGGTGAATATATGTGAGTTGATGTAGATGGATGATAATGAAATAGAATGGTGGAAGAATAAATGATAATTATATTAGTGGATGTGATGGAAGAATGGATGGGTGGTTGTGAGATGGAGAAAATGATGATGGACTAGATTTAGGATTTTTATATGAGACGAAAGTGACAAGATAAACATCGGGATGGCTGTGGTAGGGTGAGAAGATAGAATACAGTGATGAGGAATAGGTGATGACAATAAGAATATAAATATAACTAAAGGGATGTGAAGTACAGAAACCAATGTAAGACAAGAGACTAACTTTAGATATCCATGTTCTGTCACGATAAAGGTGTTTTCCTAATTCAGATCAGTCTCTCCACTTCTCTATTGATCTTCCCCAAGCACTCAATACCCTAGGAACATCTTTATGAACCTTAAAAACTTCAATTTATTTCAATCTGCCTCTCTAGGAGAAAGTAAGATTAAACATAATTTTTACAAAAATCTGAGGCTCTATTTATAGATCGAATCGTGTAATGGAAATAGGAAAAAGAGACCTATGCTAATAATTTCAGTAGAAAACTCCCTAATGTATCATCAGATATTGCAATTTGTATTTAGATCATTCTCAGCCATCCCATTTTCTCTCACATCCAATTTTCTCTTTCCTCCAATTTAGGAAGACTGGAAAACGTCAAAGAGCCATTAAATAAGTCAAAAATATGTATTAATTCATAAAAATCTTAGAAATTTATATGTTGAATCAAATAAATGATATCACTTCAAATATAATGCCAAAAAATTCTGGAAAAATTATATTGAGTCAAAATTTTATTTTATTTAATAATATGATGTCACTAAAACCATTAAAAATACTTAAAATTCAGAATATCATTCAAAAAACAAATTAATCCTTTTAGGCATGATAACACGCATATATAATCAATTTAATGCACATGAAAATGTAGATATGGTCATATCAATCGACTAAAAATGTTTGGTTTCAATAGGACATTCTAGTTGCATCTTGAATAACATCACAAATCCTATGACATAAATTTTCGTCCTATAGTTTAAATAAGGAAATTTATATTCTAAATTGTGGCTAATATTCATTATTATTAGGCCACCTAAGTGAGCTATCATAAAACGATTTAAGAAATCTGCCAAAGAAATAAATGATAAATTTCCTGATTAAGAAACATGAAACTCAATAATTATATCTAGGTGTAGCATTTTCTAACTTTAAAAACTATTATCTATTAAAATGAAGCATGGCCTTCTAATTTTGGGGTTACAGTGCACTCGGCTTAATTCATAAATCTCCGGTGTATAATTTATTTTTATTATGAATATATTTCACAGTTTTCGGGTCGCTGATAAATGGTTTCAAAGAAATTAGGGGTTCGAGATATGAAGGTATAATGAGTAACGTAGATCCTGAGAAAACCAAATCAAACAAATATATATTTAAGAAGAGTTATGCAACTATATTTTGCTTCACCAGTATATAAACTTAACAACTAATGTCATCAAACTATAAATTTTAAAGTAACATGGGTTCACCAAGTATGTGAACATTGACCCAATCAAAAAGAGTGCTGAATTTTATGTTAGTTTCACCGTTTACCTGAACTTTTTTCCTCTTGCTCAAATATATGTCCTGCATGCCAAAAAGGGTTCTCTCCATATTAATTTCATTAAAAATAAAAGTTACATATATCTATGTATTTGATAGAGCAAAAATAGCTAATGTCGTTGTTATCAATTCACTTCTATCATACAATATTTATGAAAATTTAATCTCACTCAAAGATGTAAGGCAGAGAGTAATTCGTTTCCTCATGGATTGGATCCTAGAACTAGAAATACTTAATGAGCTAGAAGACGGATAAGAGTTACCCGGCTAACAGTATCAATAAGCAATTTTGAAATTATTGTTATTTGAATTCCAGTTAGGGAAATGTGGGAGATCTCTCTGAAGATGGTTAACTGGAATATAAGAAGGGATTAAGGGTTTGAAGATAAGCAAGAAATGAATAAAATGGCAACTAAAGAAGTTGAATAACATCACTAGGTGTTTCTAAAAATGACTAGTAAAATGAGTGAGCTTATATATGTTTTTATAAACAGGCTTTTATTAATTGATTTAATTCAAAGCTGGAAATTTGTATAATAAGAATATATGTAGATTAGAGAATTAAGCTATTTTTATCAAGTTTTTAGAAGTCGATCTATAGTATAATATTCTGAATAATCTTTTGAAAAAGACTATGAGTACAAAGTGTTAGATGAAATGCTCAAGTAAAGGAGAGTAATTATGTTGTGTTTTTTATGCAGGACACAAATGTGTTTTGTGTTTTTAGAACCTGGAATTCAACAAAATAATATGTGTAATCTTTCATCACTGCGAGGTATTTTTTAAATATTTTTAATTAGATTAAGAATATTCTAAAAAAATTATTGAAATTTGTTTGTAAGTCGGCGCTCACCAACTGTTTGACAAATTGCGTAGAAGACAAAAAAATCATAGAAGAAGAAAACTTTGTGCCCTGGTGGTATCAGAATATATCCTAAGTTTGTTTAGAAATTAAGTAAACGTCCTAGTATCAATTCTGGATAGATGTTGGCTTACCAGAATTCCCTGCCGTTTGGGGGTGGCCGACGACTTCAGACCCCTTTCCTGGCCAAGTCCTCCTCTAGGTAAATCCTCTGCTCCTTGTCTTGATTCGCCGCCTCTTTTCTTCTTTCTTCAGATCAAAGAGCTGTCATCACTGGAACCAAGAGTTTCCAAGAGGAAGTGAAATGATTTTAAGGAGCTTTACTCTCCAATTTGTTCTCAGATTCAGTTTTACAACGGAGAATTGGATCCTTTCATGGTAGCAAATTCTGGTTTTTATAGGTACAAACTCATACCAGAACCTACTTTGTCAATATGGGACTATTCTTTTCTAATTTCCAGCAGTGATTGACGGAGATCCGCCTTCTCATTGCCGGAATTCAGTCGCCGGTGACGGGAACAATGGCGAGAGGTCGAGGAGGATGATTTTCCTCCTCGACCGTAAGATCATGTCTTGGAGGGTTCAACAGCTATGATTAAATTTTAGACATGGGCCCTCTTGACTCTTGGTGGTCCACGCAAAGTCAGCCTCGTCCACGTCAACGCTTTACTCCACATGGTCGCTTTTCATTGGTCAATGTTAACTGTCGCGACTGATTTGGCTCTTGTAAAAGAGAGAGAGATATGTATTATAGAACTTAAATTGAATCTGACCATTTGATCTTCTTAGAGAATATCAACAGTCAGGATTAAATCGTTGGCTTTAAGAAAAGCCTATTCCAACTCAGGCTTCGGGCTGGGTCAATGCAAAGCCCGTAAGTATCGTGGCGGCCCACAAGCCTGGGGTAAGAACTTGTTATTTCTTCCCTGGCCTGGCCTGACCCTTTCTGAAAACTCTACTTTGTTAATCCCATATCAAAAGAATTAAAACCCCTTGGTAGTATACAAATGTAGAAGCCATATTACCTTTGAATTTAAAAGAAAGAAAGCGCAGAATCTCCCACGCCTGTGCGTACAGGAAGCGATGTTGCGTACCTTCGTGCTGTGGTTGTGGCTGCAGCTGTGGCCCTTGGTCGCTCCTTCGGGCCACAACATTTTTTTCTTTATTAATTTTTAATTAATCCATAATTTACTTATCATATAATATTCAAGTGTCATAATCATGCTACATTCATAAGAAAGAAGAAATTTTACATATTGTATGAATTGATGCACAGAATGGACTTTGTTCATTACATATCCAGAAATCAGTATGCTACTTCCATCTTATAGATAACATTTAACCTTCAAAGTGATAAACTACGTGCATGAATTTGAATATGTCACCTGCATTCTAAAAAAGGCTTTGCTCCATATTAATTTTATTTCAATAAATTCACATATATTCATAAAATAAATTTATTCGTTAAAATAAATTAACTAAAATTTTTAACTGGTGTTAGTCCCCTAAATTAATAACATCACACAAATTGGGCATATTAATATATGTTGAAACATAAGAATTTTAATTACTTATTACTTTATTTATTCTAGGAGTGAGAGATTGTTAATATTTTATATTTTATTAGTTAGTTCATTAATTTACATACTTGAAAATAGGCCTCTCCTTTGATTGGGCTCAAGCTCCTTTTTGGATCTGGATTGGGCCTGCTCCATTGTGGGATTCATTGTGCTTTAGGTCCCTTTCCTCCACCATTGATATATCATTAATATTCTTACCTAAGTCCTCTCATAAATGAAGCTCCAAGGAAATCATGAGAAAAAATAAACCACTTTATTCAAGGGAATCAAGTGAGGTTAGTTCATAAATCGTTAAACCCCATTAGTTAGGATCAATTACAAAACTGAGTGGTAATTTCATTTTCAGCATAAATAAGTGATAATTTTTGTACATATTCTTGATATAAAGAGTAATAAAATTCATAAAAATGGATATTTATCAATACATATTTGTTTTCATCAATTTCACAAGTCTGTAATTTTATTATCTTAGCTGTGATCTAAAATCATGATTTTCAGTTCAAGCATCTCTCAGTATATCTAGGTATTTACTCTGAAATAAAAAAATTGGCTGAAAATTCATCTGATCTGCCATCTTAATTTTGGATCTACTCTCTAAAGTGATGTCGTCTACTAAATTGAACATTTTTAAGATCTAACCCCCAATTACACACCAAAAAAGTAGGTCATAATCTGCAAATAAAAATATAATATGTGCCTTCAACAATGAATTTCAATTTCGAAGTATACAAACTCCGCATTTTTTATTTGTAAATATATTTCCATAAGTATTTGAATATTTCACAGTTTATGCAGTTCACAGTTCACAGTTTGGTTGAAAATCCTTGGGGTGAATCAATAATGACATGGAACTTAGTTCACTCATAGATAGTCAAAGTCTGACTGATAAAAAATTTTGGTCAATTATTGGATATCGGTAGTGAACTGTTGAGTAAGTAAAAGGGAGATGACTAAAAGGATAACAAAAACAAATGTTTGTGACTTTACTTTCAGTGACATGGAACTGATTCTTACAAGGCCCGATCAAGGGAAGGAAGTGAACGTGTCAAGGACTTGACAACTACAGAGATACTGGTCACACCAAATGGGAGTATTGGTACATGGTGGATGGCTTATGAAGTAGACTACGAAACGTCCAACAGCACGGAGGATCCTAAGGATGGGAATGTGTGAGAGGAGCATCCAAGTGACAGGATTATAGTCTGTAAAATCTAGGATTAAAGCAGCTTGCAAGAAATTATATGGAGTAGCTGATAAACAAGAAACTATGGTTTAAATGTCATTTTAAGGTTCGGATTTATGCAACAAAATTTATTATAATTTCCTCACTATGTAGAGAGTGAATAAGGGTTGAGTACATATCGAGCATGCAATGAAAAATAAAATTTCAGTTAACATATTTGAAAAAAAATTCGAACGGCTTATTGGATTATATTTTGCATTTCTTATTTTATACAAAATAATTAAAATCAAAAAAAATAAAACCCCAAGAAATAACTTTGGAATATAATATTTATCATATTATTTTGGGATTTTGTGCTTTTTTAGGTCAAGAATAGAATTATAAAACCTAAAATTTACTTAAACTGGCACCTGAGGCAGGCAGTTGTCAGCTTCCATACAAAACAAGTGGCCATTGGGTGCAGCAGTGGGTGGTGACCGGTGGAATTGTGTTTGGTTAGGTTGCACAAAAACACCATAACTTTTGCTACATAAGGATTCTTTTGGCATAGTTTGATGCATTGGAAAGCTCTATATCTAGGTTATATTCCTAGATCTATGAATATAGGAGAAACAGTTGAAGACTATATTTGAACACATAAACCTTCTTGTTACACAGGTTAGGGTCCAAGATGATGTTTTCTCTTCTTCTCCTCCAAATCAACTGATTTGGATTTCTGCTCTCTTAATATGAAAACTTTAAGAAAGAGTGGAACCATGAAATCTGATGCATTAAGTCAGCCAACAATGTATTGGGACAGAATTCAAGGATGGAGAACAAACAGGGGGGAAGACAATTTTAAATAGAAGAGGCCAAATGTTCTCATCCCTTGGATCTAATTCCAGGGATTCATTAGGTCGTTATATTTTGAAATAAAGCTGATTAAAAACTACAACATAGATTATGATCCAATAAAAAAGTTATAATATAGCATTTGTATTTTACTTCATTTTTTTAGGTACTAGTATTAACTAGTATAGGATCCCCACATTTTTTTTTTTTTAGAATAACAAAATATTTTTCTTCTTTAGGAGGGTCCTCAAGTAAACAAGCTTAGTTTTTAATTGACCCGGTAAGGACCAATTGCCCCCAGTTCCCCCCCCCCCCCCACACCTCCAGCTGCTGCTGCCACCACTAGCCTCCAGCCACACCACTGCCTCTGCATGAGATGGCAATGACTCTTTCGATCTCTCATCCTCTCATTCTCACTCTCACTCTATCTCCCATCCCTCTCATTCTGACACACTCTCAATCTTTCAATCTCTTATTCTCTGAATCTCTATTTCTCTCAATCTCTCATTCTCTCACCCTCTTTCTCTATTAATCTTCCAATGTCTCATTCTCTTGCTTTTTATCTCTCTCAATCACTCAATTCTTCGTTCTCTCGCTCTCTATCTCGCTCTATATCTCTCTCTATATCTCTCTCTATATCTCTCTCTCAATCTCTCACTCACTATTTACCTTTCTCTCTCAATCTCTTGTTCTCTCATTCTCTCAATCTCTCGTTCTCTCACAATCTCACTCAGTCTCTGAATCTCCCATTCTCTCATTCTATCTCTCTATGTATCTCTCTCTCAATCTCTTGAACACTTACTCTCACCTTCCATCTATCTCACTCTCTATCTCTCAATCTATTAATCTCTCACTCTGTCTCTCTCAATCTCGCAATATCTTGTTCTCTCACTCTCTCAATATCTCATTCTCTCACTCCTCTCTTGCTCAATTTATGAATCTCTCAATCACTCTCTCTATTTATCTCTCTCTAAATCTCTTGTTCACTCACTCTCACTTTCTATCTCAATCTTTCACTGTCTATCTCTCAATCTCTTTACCTCTCACTTTCTATCTCTCTCAATCTTGCAATCTCTTGTTCTCTCACTCTTTATCTCTCTCAGTCTCCCCATCTCTCCTTCTCTTGCTCTCTCATTCTCTCGTTGTCTCACACTCTATTGCTCTTAATCTCTCATTCTCTTGCTTTTTATCTCTCTCAATTTCTCAATTTCTTAATATATCGTTCTCTCACTTTCTATCTCTCTCTCAATCTCTCATTTTCTCACTCTTTCCCTCTCAATCTCTTAAGCTTTCGTTCTCTCACTCTCTCAATCTCTTGTTCTCTCACTCCCTCACTTTTTAACTCTCTCACTCTCCCATATCTCCTTCTCACTCACACAATATCTCATTTGTTATCACTCTCTCATTCCTTCTCAATCTTTCCCTCTCTCATTCTTTCCCTGTCTCATTACTTCTCCCTTTCTCCCTCTCGCATTCTCACATTCTCTCCCTGTAATTTATTTACACTCCATCCTCTCACATTCTCTCACTCTTCTTAATTTCTTTCTCACCCTCAAGATCTCTGACTTCTTCCCACTTCTCTCAATATGAACCTCTATCACTCGCTCCTCTCCCTTTCTCACTATCTCACCCTCTCATTCACTATCACACCCTCACTCTCCCACTCTCCCTTCATTCTCATTCTCTCACTCTCTCAATCATCCACGCTCTCATTCTATCATTCCGTCTCACTCTCTACCTCACTCTTTTTCACTCTCTCCCTCTCCAACTCTCTCATTCTCTACCTCTCCCTTTTTCACTCTCTCCTTCTCCAACTCTATCATTCATTCACACCCTCCCCCCCCCCCTCACATTATCTCACTATTCTCACTTACTTTCTCACTCTCCCTAATTTTGACTTATAATATTCCCTACTATTCACTTAGAAAATTGATGTTTGACTTTCTATTGTTGACTTTGTCATTGACTAGTCAACCTGACCGGACCGAGACCTGCCTGAACTTCACATCTAGGTTTAGCTTTTTGCTAAACTGGACCTAGATCGGACTCTGTGCTTCCCTAAATATGTGGGGCAATTCCTTTAGAAGGGAAAACCTCTATAAAAAGAAGTCTCCCTCTCTCACTAGGTGCCTTTGCCACAAATGCCCCACCGGATCATTCAGCCGGCTTGTCCCACAATTGGTTTCTTCTTCTCTCCTTGGTGATTTTCTTCAACCATGATCATCACTCACAATCAAAGTTCTTAACAAAATGACCAATAACAATCTCAGATCCAGGACAGATGGATAATGGATAACGCGATATCATTTGTCCAACCTTGGGATATGTGTAACCCTACTCCAAAGTACTATAACGAAACCTCCCTTGTGGTCGTCATAAGTTTATCTCTGATGTACACCTAATCAAAATCGAATATCTTAGTATATAAACTATACAAAAATTTAAAACCTATGCCATGGATCATGGTCCATTGCATCAGATACTTACCGATAAGACCCTGATTGGGATCCTATCGAAATGTAGTCTTAAGCTTGAGAAGTGGGAAACTATCCTTGATTTAGGACTGTGCACGAGGGAGAGACCAAGGGAGTAGAGACGCCGATGAGAAGATATCACCGGGACGAGAAGACTGTGAAGGACACTAAGAGAAGGGCACGAAGAGATGCAGGATGAGAACCAGAAAACGAGACACGATTCACTCTTCTTGGCTGCCCTCCTAAATAAGAAGCAAATGACAAAAATACCCATAAGATACAATGGGGACCATTTCACTTACTCCCATATGATTTAAACTATTGAGTACCACAGAATAGGACCCCCATTATAGGTGAAATATCATCATATTTTGTGGGGGAGAAAAGTACCATTTTTTCCACAGACGAGGCGTTATAGAGGCATCTTGGATGGAATCCCAGGTTGGCGAGGATACTTGGCCAAAGTTGGCCGTTCTTTGTAACAGATCACAGCAGTTCGGCAACCGTGGGGTCCATAAGAATCCACTAAGGCATACAAAAGAAAACAATAAAGGGATCCTGGTCAGACTGGCAATTCTCAAAAGTTAGGGAACTAAATGTACTAACATATATGAAATATACATAGAAAGAGAGGCCACAAGAGCATAGTTTTGAGAAAAATAAACTGTGAGTTTCTTAAGAAGACTTTTAAGAGAAATAAATTTTGTTTGAAACTTTTAGACGACTTTTTGAAGACGTTTAAGGTATACATTAAAGACTTTTGAGAGGACTTTTAAGAGAAAATAACCAGGACAGAAGGCAAATTCCACTGAACTATTTATAGAAGGCACATACGTTCTGGACATTTTGACAATTCTAGAAAAATCCAGGAATTAAATATGAAAAAACACCTTTAAGAGATGTGAACATGGAAACAATAAAAAAGTATGCATTGAAGAGGTGCAAGGCCAATATGGAAATATAAATATATTTATATACATAAAGAAAGAGAGAGAGATCATAAAAGAAGGCCATTAAATTTATTGAAAAGAGCAGACAAATTATTGGTTGCAAATAAATTTTAGGGAGCCATATATGCTAGGAAGAGGCGTTTTATTTAGTCAAAGGTTGGGGAAAAAAAATATTTTTTCAGTTAAATATTGGAATAAATGGGAAAAATGCAACTTCAATTTGAGAGCATATAATTAGATATAGAGGTCATGAGAGCAACGTTAACAGGTAAGTAGACTACAAGATTAGGAGAAGGCTGATGTAAACAATCATACCTAAGCACAGCTCTTTAATAGATCCTCCAAGCAATTTAACCGCTTTCTGGGCACTTTCTACTTCTTCCTGCAGGAAATTTCTCCACTTATAACAATATACAGATTTAGGTTGTTTTCTAAAACACATATTCTCACTCCATTCATTAACAGATACATAAGAGAATTGTTTCTGATTTCTCTGTTTGAAGCAAGGGTATTTTGTGATTTCCCTTATTTGTCGGGTTTGTACCCCTTTATTAGGGTATAAAATAGAAGAAATTAAAATGAAATCACCTGAGGATCTGGGCCCTTGGCCGCCAAGAATAAGCCCCCGACACGAACCAAAGGGAGACAATACTCCGCTAGATCCATAAAAATAAGCAATTTGATTTAATAGTTCAGATTCTACGATTATCATGGTTTAAAAGAAAAATAGGAAAAAAATTCTTACCAAGGGTTCTCATCTCAGCAACAGCTCTGGCAACTGCCACATCAAATGTTTCTCTGAATTCAGGATTCTGACCAGCAATCTGTCCTATAAAAATGGGTTCTACAGATGGATTAGTTCTGCAAAATAATATTTTCTATTGCCTTTGGACAATGCAGAGGTATAAAAATAGCACGTAGACATCACCATGATGTCCTCGACCCTCATTGATTTTGAAGAGGTTATCTTTAACGACGATCAGGTATCAACTTGTAAAATTCTACTTAAAAATTGTCGACCCATCAACATCAACGCAATCTTCTACACCATCTGACCTAGTTGACGATGACTATGACATTGACGGGAAAGCAAGGACGGTTGATAGTGATGACGACTTTCACACATGTTGACACTGACAACATCATAGGCAAACAATGTTTTTCAAAAAAAAACATCATAGGCAAACAAATGTCAAGATCAACATCACATGTCAACATCGTCAGGACGTGTGGAAACCTAGCTGAGTGTTGAAGGGAGGACAAAAACAAGGAGAACGGCTAACCAACACTGGACCTCAACCTCGATTCGACATTCTTTGCTTCACTACAAAGGGGAGTAGGGTGCTACCGTTCAGATAACGCATCCAAAACTGGACGTCGGAAATGACATCGGAAGTTGTTTCGTCTCGCATTCGTTCATTATCCAAAAGTTCGTGTTCGATATCCATTATCTGTTATCGGATAACGATAACGGATAACGGAATTGTTTCATATGTTACCCGGTATCGTATCCGTTATCCGGGAGTGTTTCTCGATTTTGGAGATTCATCTGTTTTGATATCCGATATCGTGAACGGATATCGGATATCTAATATTACTTTTATAGAATACTAGTATTCCCATATCCAATAAGTATGTCGCTCTATCGAGAGAGAGAGAGATTGGGAGAACGAGCGACAGTTAGAGACAGACACACGAGCGGGAGAGAGAGAGGGCGAGAGAGAGAGAGAGACTGGGGAGTAGAGAGAGAGATTGGGGGAGTATAGCAAGAGAGAAAGAGAGATGAGGAAAGTGTAGGGAGAGAGAGACTGGGGGAGTAGAGCCAGAGAGAGGCAAAGAGAGCGGGAGAGAGAGAGATTGGAGGAGTAGAGCCAGAAAGAGACAAAGGGAGCGGGAGAGAGGGAGAGAGAGAGAGAGACTGGGGGAGTAGAGCCAGAGAGAGGCAAAGAGAGCGGAAGGGGCAGAGAGAGAGAGAGCTGGAGGGAGAGAAAGAGAGAGAGCAGGAGAGCAGCAGAGAGAGGGAGGGAGAGCCAGAAGGAGAGAGTCGGAGAGAGGGAGGAATAGATAGCGAACTAGAGAGGAGAGAGCTTGAGAATGGGCGAGAGGGAGGGAGAGGCGGGAGAATGAGAGAGAGAGAGAGGGCGAGTGGGGCGAACGAGAGAGGAGGGAGAGCGGAGTGAACGAGAGAGAGGGAGGGAGAGTGAGAGTGGGACCAGGAGAACGAGAGAGAGATCGATGGAGAGAGAGCGATAGTGAGAGAGGAAAGAGATCGATAGCGGGAGAGAGAATGCGAGAGAAAGAGAGAGAGAGTGGAAGAAAGGGAGAGTACGAGGTGATTTAGAGAGCTGGAAGAAGAGCGAGAGACAGACAGAGAGGAGAGATACCGAGAGAGAAAGAAAGAGGGAGAGAGAGGTATGGTCTTAATGTTATCGGTTGTCGAAACTTTATGATTTCGTAATCGATAGCGTTATCTAACTGAACGATATCGGTATCCGAAATCGTTATCTGCTTAACGATATCCGTTATCGTTGTCCGTTTTCTACCACGAACCATTATCCATTATCGATATCCGTAATCGTTATCGGACACGTTTCAGATTTTCTAGATATCGGATATCGGATACGGATATCATTAGTAACACCCTAAAGGGGAGGACTCTGTCTATTAAAAAGGATGCATTGAAGAAGGAATAACCAATATACCCTCAAAAGGTAAAGTGATGTAACAGACCCCAAGATGGGTTGGGGATTGTATCAGTAACCAGTTTAAGCAGCACATTGGAGCACCTCTGCAGGTATTTTTGTAATAAAACAGGTGAAAAAGATACCTCTGCTCTCTCACGTAAAACCCGCACATTTGACAATCCAGTGACATCAATCGCATGCTCAAGAAATGAGCACCGTTTGAGCATCGACTCAACCAGCGTAATATGCCAACCTGAAATGGTAAAAGACTTGAGGGAAATGCAGGAAATCTTGTTGAAGTGAAAATTTTGACACCATGAGACCGAAAAACAAGGAAATTTACAAGCATAGAACATAGAAAGTATAAAAAAAAACGAAAAACTTCCAAAGGATGGAATTTTAAAGATTTTTATTCCATCCTAAAATGACACGAGTTTTATCTTCCAAGATTACACAGAACCCTCAAGATTTTGGTGGAGGGTCCCAAGAAAAACTCACTGAGATTTCATCAGCACACTGGCATTGGCTTCAAATAAAAGGCATTGATGTGATAAATGATCCACTTTTGAACATTTTCTCGATTCGTTTTCAATGAGATTCAAATATTTCGCATTCACTGAGTTAGTAACTAATATACACGCCACAGCAAAAAAGACCAACCAACAAATGTAGCACATTGATCATATTAGTGCGCTGATCAGGTTATAATAATGCACAGTTAAAGTTGCATACGGCCAAATTTTACTCCCTCGCACCGTTTCTTAATTCTTTAGGAACGCAAAAGAAAGTTTTAATCGCCAAGCACTAAATTTCAGACATCTCACGAGCAGTTAATAAGTTCTTGGAGCTAACAAAAGAGTTTAACAAACGCAAATATTGAAAGAAAGCTTACTCGGGCAAGCAATGGCAAGAATAAGCCCTGGAAGACCAGCCCCGCTGCCGATATCGACAATTCTCAGCCGTTCAGATTCAATTTCCACGCAGTCGCGGCCCTCTTCACGGCATCGAGATAAGTAATGCCTACGCAATGGCGCTAATATAGCGAGAGAATCCTCCACATGTCGCTCCATGACGGCTTCCTCGTCAGTAACCGCAGTCAGATTCATCCGCTGCGACAGTATCAAATCATCAATCAATCATCCGATCCGAAAATCGCAACTTTCGAATCGCCGACCCTAACCTGGTTCCAATCAAGGAGAGAACGCACGTACAGTTCGATCTGCTCTCGCTGAGAGTTCGACAAGCCCTGGATCGAAACATAGGCCGAAGAAATCGATCTTGAAGTTGAAATTCTAGCTTTGATCGACAGAGCGAAGAGATTCAGCTGCATTGAGTAGCTCCGAGGTCGGATTCGAGACAATTCCAGGAATTTGGAAGCAGGAAGGACCTTCGAGCTCCCCCATAGCGAGCGCATCGTGGATGAACAAAGAACTGGATTGGGCTACCCTTAAACCTATTTACACTAGTATTGGATGACGGATGACTGATTTTTCCGTCATCCGCCAAAGTAGAGAGAGAGAGAGATGAAGAGATGGAGAGGGTGAGCAGTAGATTTAGATTGGAGAGAGGGAGAGAGAGCGAGAGGGCAAGATAGAGAGAGAGAGAGAGAGAGAGAGAGGTGGTCACGTGATCAGAGGGATACTTGAGCAGTAGAGAGAGTGTGAAGAGATGAAGAGATGTAGAGATTGTTGAGAATTCCCTCAAAGCTTGAAGATCGTTGTATTTCCCTCAAAGCTTGAAGTGTAACATTGGTTGAGTATTTATAATAAGATAGTTAGTTAAAAATATAAATATTTCCATTCGTTTGTATATCCGTTGTAACGGTTTACAACGGATATAAATAGTTTAAAAATAAGGTTTAATCTGATCCGCTATAACAGGGCGGGTGCACCGATCGCTACCGTCGATCGGTGCGGTGGACCCCTTTCTATAACGGATATATCTATAATTTAATCCTAACCGTTATAACTATATGGTGTTGAATCCTAGCCATCTATGTTGAATCCTATTCTATATTTGAACCTATATTTAATCCTAACGACTAATCTCTGACGAGTATATAATATATGTTGATTTTACTACCTAACCTTGTTTAAGTCCTGACGAGAGAGATCGCCGAGTTTGCTTCGCTGACTCCTTCCTTAACAGAGATCACCTAATGAAAGTAGAGAGAGAGAGATGAAGAGATGGAGAGGATGAGTAGTAGATTTAGATAGGGGGAGAGAGGGAGAGATAGTGAGAGGGCAAGATAGAGAGAGTGAGGGGGAAAGATAGAGAGAGAGAGAGAGAGAGGTGGTCATGTGATCAGAGGGATACTTGAGCAGTAGAGAGAGTGTGTGAAGAGATGAAGAGATCATGTGATCAAAGTAGAGAGAGAGAGAGAGAGATGAAGAGATCACGTGATCAAAGTAGACAGAGAGAGATGAAGAGATAAAGAGGGTAAGAGAGAGAGAGGGATTGAGAGAGAGAGGTGGTCACGTGATCAGAGGAATACTTGAGCAGCACGGTGGGGGGTGTTTGAAGGGGAAGAGAGCGAGAGGGAATCAGAGATATGGTCGGGGTCGAGGAGGGAGAGAATGAGAGGAAAAGAGAGATATCACTACATGATCAGGTCGATGCCTGAGGCGGCGCGACTGGCGGGGCGGCTTGAGACGGAAAAAGAGCGAGACGGAAAGAGAGAGAGAGAGAGAGAGAGAGAGAGAGAGAGAGAGATGACCCGATGGATGCCTGAGGCAACGTCACGGGGCGTGTTGAGGGGGCAGAGAGTGAGAGAGAAAGACAGATAGACAGAGAGATAGATAGAGAGAGAGAGAGAGAGAGAGAGAGAGAGAGGTGGTCACATGATCAAGTGGATGCCTGAGGTAGCGCCATGAGGCGGGTTGAGGGGGGGGGGAGGGAGAGGGGAAGAGAGAGAGTGAGAGGGAAAAAGGAGGAGGCTGCTTGATATTGAACTATAAGTATATATAGGGTTGGACATTTAGGACCCACGATTGGTTTGACCAGACCAAAGGTCCAAGAGAAAGTTGGACCTTCGTAGATGCCCATTGACCAGACTGAAGGTCCAAAAGATACTTACATTACTATAAACATAAATTGTCTACTTTGACTTTGACATTGACTAGTCAACCTGATCCGACTGGGACCAGTCCGGACCAGAATGGGGCCGAACAATTACAACCCCGAATCAAACCAAAGTGGGTAAGATTTAGGTATTTGCTAAAAACCCAGATTGGATTGGGATGGGACTAAAGTTTAGGTAAGGTTTAGGTCTTTGTTAAAAACTCAGACTGGACCAGGACCGGACCTAAGTTTAGGTCTTAGCTGAAAATCTGAACCAGACCGAGACCATCAAACCCTAAGTATATTTAGTCCCATATCTAGTGAGAGGGGAAAAGGAGGCTGAATAACATAGAACTATATGTGCATATAATTCTAGGATGTGCATAAAGAAGAGACATCTCTCGACAGGGAAGAAGCAGCAGCGGCACGTCACAAACTAGCTACCAACTGAGCTCCCTAGATGTAGTAAATGAAGATGGGTGCCGGACATGAAAATAAGGCCTGGCCCCTTCAGATTCTCGGTTCGGGCGGGCTCTGCTCTGTCTGAGGCTCGTACTGGGCCGGAGCAAGGTTCTGAAAGTCTGTCAGTTGTTGTTCTTCAATCAAAGAATCTGAAAGAAGCGGATAGAGCTGGGCGAGGAGGCAAATCTGCCTTTTCTCACTAATTCCACTCAATCTTTTACACCGATGTTTCGTACTCTCTCGACCAGGTCATCATAAGAAAATACTTTAAAATATTTCCGAAGTTAGAGAAGGCGTTTAGCGCTTAGGAGCAAAAGAAGAACCTAGCGCTTCTTTCTTGCAGAACCTGCCGAAAAAGGTAAGATTAGCGCTAAGAAGCAACCCTTGTTTAAGTACTAGCGTCCCACTTTGTTGTACTTTACTTGACTCTCCCCCGCTTTTTCATGCTGAACCTCAGCCGCCAGGGGCTTATGTAGTGGTCGGCATTCCTACGTGCTCCTCCTTGCCCCCCTACAGGAGATTCGAAAAAGGGTAACTGAAAAGTGACGATTTGATTACGAAGGTGACTGGGGTGACGGTTTATGGATGGATTCAGTGGTAGTCTCTGACACCCTCCAACTCCATCAATATCAACAACATGTCGTGACTATGACGGTTTGTTCCGACTTTGTTGACTTTGTCAGAAAATACAGGGGGGGGCAAGTGAGCAGGTTACAAAGTGAAGATTCATCTTAATGTTACGAAGTCAATTCAGATACATGTTACGAAGTCATCTTCAGATTCAGAAGGCGCGCAGCGACTCAAATGCTCAACTTTGGCAATAGGGAAGACATGGAGCCCATTAGTGGAGTAGAGGACGCAATCATATTTAATTTTTAAGTGTTCCTCCTCTCACAAATTCTTTCTAAATTTATTTCAATATAATTAGAGAAAGTGGGCTCCTGTACGAAGAATAATCAACAACCATAAATACATTTAGTTATATATATATATATATCTAGAGAAAGAAGGCCGCTTAGCCTTCATATTAAAATTTTAAAATGTTTTTCCTCTGGCACATTCTTTCTCAATTCATTTAATAAAAAATAAAGAACGCGGTTCCTTCTAAGAAGATAAATATTTCTTATATTTTTATCTAGAACTTGAAATATTATTGTAATTTCTCTTTCATAATACGAAGAAAAAGTCTGGAAGGTTCTAGAATCTTCTCCACTGTCTTTGAGCCCAAGGCAGACACGCTTCCGAAAACTATATATAGACCTCCCGCTAGGATCTTCAGCAAGGCAAAGAAGAAGAGAAAATGGCGTGCGGTACAGAGGCGTTTCCAGATCTGGGACGGCACTGCGAGGAAGAGAGCTGCGGTCAGTTGGACTTCCTCCCGTTCCTGTGCGATTGTTGTCACAAGGTACCGCTTTGATTATCCGCAATTTCGGTGTTTTCGATTATCAGATCGCAGTTAATCTCGCCGTTTTCCGCGACTGCTCGAGATCGAAACCTGGAGACTCGATTTACGTTAGACTTTGGTGTGAATTACTCGATTTACTTTGGTGTGAATTATTTGTTTGTTAAACGAAACAATTGGAAACTGATATAAATCGTCAGATCAGCAGTTAGCCTAGACGTGATTCAGCTCGTTGAATCGTTCTCCACTGAGAGTTCATGATAACCGTATCAATTCTATGCTAATTGAACGGAAAACGGTGAAGTTTTTTTCATCAGATTTTAGTCAACAGAGAATCCGATGGCAAATCTTCGTTAATCTGGAGGAGATTCTTATCGTGGAATCGACCATGTCGATATGATCGACAGATGATCGTTCTGCATTGAGATTCTACGATAACCGTATCAATTCGATGTTAATTAAGCGAACAGCCGAGAAATTAGTTCCGTTTTCAGATCATAGTCAACGTAGAATCCAGAAGCCAATCTTCGTTAAGCCGGAGGAAATTTTAATAGTGAAATCATTCTTGTTTGTTTCAATTCTACGTTTGTTGATCCAACAACAGAGATTATCTCCATCGTCGGATCTTTATCAACTCATAATCCGGATATGAATATTCGTGACCCCGGAGGAGGTTCTAATCGTGGAATCGATCTCGCTTGAATGCTGGGCGTGACGACGATATCTGACGAGATTCAAATCGAGAAGCCATGCGCGGATTCCGAGCTGGAAATTTAAACTACAATGCAATTAAGAATTCAAGCTAGAATGCAAGCTAGAATTCAAGCTAGAATTAAAGCTAGCTATCTAAGTTTAAGTTGTTCAAGCTAGAATTCAAATTACAATTCAAAGACTAGAATTCAAACTAGAATACAAGCTAGAATTCAAGCGAGAATTCAAGCGAGAATTCAAGCTAGAATTCAAGATAGAATTCAAATTACAATTCAAAGACTAGAATTCAAACTAGAATACAAGCTAGAATTCAAGCGAGAATTCAAGATAGAATTCAAATTACAATTCAAAGACTAGAATTCAAACTAGAATACAAGCTAGAATTCAAGATAGAATTCAAGCTAGAATTCAAGCGAGAATTCAAGCGAGAATTCAAGCGAGAATTCAAGCTAGAATTCAAGATAGAATTCAAAGACTAGAATTCAAACTAGAATACAAGCGAGAATTCAAGCTAGAATTCAAGATAGAATTCAAAGACTAGAATTCAAACTAGAATACAAGCGAGAATTCAAGCTAGAATTCAAGATAGAATTCAGGCTAGAATTCAAGCGAGATTTCGAATTTTAATGCAAGCGGGAATTCGAACCAGAATTCAAGCGGGGATCGAATTAGAATTCAAGCGAGCATTGAAATTAGAATAGAAATTAGAATTAAACAAGGTTTTATATAAATGAAAAGCTCCGATCTGTGCTGTCTGACAGGGCCTAATTCTTTCCTGGTAGGCGTTCTGCAAGGAACACCGAAGCTACGCCGACCACGGTTGCGAGAAGGCGGGCCACGCAAGCCGGACCGTCGTCGTCTGCGAGGCCTGCTCGGCCTCGGTGGAAAGGCGAGGGGGGGAGGACGACAACGCAGCCCTAGCGCGCCACGTGGCGTCCAGCGGGGCTTGCGATCCGAGCAAGAAGAGGAGGACCAGATGCCCGGCGAGGGCGTGCAGGGAGAAGCTGAGCTTCTCCAACGCCGCGGCCTGCAGACTGTGCAGGCAGAGGCTGTGCCTTCGCCACCGCTTCCCCGACTCGCACTCCTGCCGCTGTCTCCGCAAGACGGACCCCCCCTCCGCCTCGGCTGTCCGCGTCTGTTAGGAATCTCCGCCGGATGACGTCGGATGACGGCCTTGAGCGCGACGGATGACGGTATCTATTTACCTCTCTCTCTCTCTACATAGCTCTCTGTCTCTGTCAGTATCTCTCTCTCTACATATGTCTCTGTCAGTATCTCTCTCTCTACATATGTCTCTGTCTCTGTCTCTCTCATTATCTCTTTCTCCACATCTCTCTATGTTTCTACGTCTCTGTCTGTCTGTTTCTCTGTCTTTCTCTACATCTCTCTCTGTTTCTCTGCTTCTGTCTCTCTCTTTATCTCTGTCTCTCTGTTTCTCTCTGTCTCTCTGTTTCTCTGCCTCTCTCTCTTCATCTCTCTCTCTCCGTCTCTCTATGTCTCTCTGTTTCTCTCTCTATGTCCTCTGTTTCTCTGTCTCTTTCTCTCTCTCTCTGTTTCTCTGCCTCTCTCTCATCATCTCTCTCTCTGCCTCGCTCTCTGTCTCTCTATTTCTCTGCCTCTCTCGTCATCTCTCTCTGTCTCTCTGTCTCTCTGTTTCTCTGTCTTTGTCTTTCTCTACATCTCTCTCTCTATGTGTCTCTCTGTTTCTCAGTCTATCTCTACATCTCTCTCTCTATGTGTCTCTCTGTTTCTCAGTCTTTCTCTGCATCCCTCTCTCTCTATGTGTCTCTCTGTTTCTCAGTCTTTCTCTGCATCCCTCTCTCTCTATGTGTCTCTCTGTTTCTCAGTCTTTCTCTGCATCCCTCTCTCTCTATGTGTCTCTCTGTTTCTCAGTCTTTCTCTGCATCTCTCTCTCTCTCTATGTGTCTCTCTCTGTCTCTCTGTTTCTCTGTCTTTCTCTGCATCTCTCTCTCTCTCTATGTGTCTCTCTCTGTCTCTCTGTTTCTCTGTCTTTCTCTACATCTCTCTCACTATGGATCTCTTTGGCTCTTTTTCTTTGTTTTTGTGTCTCTCTCTACATCTCTATTTTTACATCTCTCTCTATGCGGTCTCTCTCTGTCTCTGTCTCTCTGTTTCTATGTTTTTCTTTCTCCCTCTACTTCTCTCTCTCTATTTGTCTCTCTCTAACTCTCACTCTCTCTATCTCTCTTTCTCTATTTGTCTCTCTCTGGCTCTCTCTCTATGTCTCTCTCTTTTTCTGTCTCTCTCTCTATATATATGTTTCTCTGTCTCTCTCTCTATGTGTCTTTCTTTCTCTCTCTCTTTGTCTCTCTCTCTACATCTGTGTTTATATATGGGATCTGCAGTGGTCATCCATCAATATCACCGACCTAGGATGGCGGCGCTTATGACGGCTTTGGTTTCGTTGATTATGATGATGACGACGAGTATGGCTATGGCTCTTTTGTCAAAGATGTTGATGAGGATGGCTTCGGATTCCACTATGATGATGATGAGGATAGCTTTGTCCTCCTCCATGACGATGATGAAGATGGCATTGTTGGTGTCATTGTTGAATGAGCTTATCATGGGTGTTTACTTATAAAGGGTGATTTGATATTTTTTCCCAAATGTTCATGGTGTGGTGAACAACAACATTCCATTTTTTTAGCAATTTAACCTATAAAGTACTCACCATAAAAGTGTTTATCAGAAATTATTGAATATATATCTTCTCAATTATTGAAATATCATTCATAGGATTTTGATATGAAGGGAGGCTACATGGCGCTCCGTCTTTGACCATAAACCCTATTACATTGTTTCGTGACACCAGTGGTGTAATTGCGCAAGTGAAAGAGTCTAGGTCTTATTAGAAGTTAAAGAACTTGCTAAGACACCTCATTTGGCAAAAAAAATCATCTTTAATAGGAGATTACATTTTTCAACAATATAGCAAATCCGTAGATAGAGCCATTAGCTCAATGTAGTTTGAGCATCACTCAAAAAGAGGGTTTGTTCCTTTAGAGTGATTGGCTTTTGTCCAAGTGGGAGATTAATAGAAATATATGTCGCCGGCAAGTCAATCACACATTTCATATCTCATTCAATGTTCATTAATAGAACATATACATTATCGTGCAGGTGTGACGCTCATAATGAAGTCTATGAATACATGATCGGACTTAATGAATTATGATGAGACCGTAATATGGAGATCATTAGCCTTTAAACATGTGTTCTAAATATTCATATTCGAACGATACATGAGAAAGACACCAAAGTATCCGGATAAAATAATACTATCTAGCCTCACTCAAATGATGAGTATGGCCGTTCCCGTAGCCATTAGTGCATAGATACAAAGGATATATAGTAGATGTTCTTTAGTAGAAAGAGTTCAATGAATCGACCTGTATGAATCCCTGAATGGTATTATATAGAACTGTTGAAAAGGTTGATTCACATCACGGTTGTGTAAGTGATCCTTAGACTTGAGACATCAAATACGTCTTTTGGATAGACGATTATACTTTGGCTATAACATACAAGTCCCTAATCATGGGATTCTAAATAGTATAAATTTGGGTGCATCAAGAAGTTTACGAAGACGATTGAGTGGTCAAGATGAGATTTTTCATTGTTGATATAAGAGGTGACAGCTCAAGGAAGAGAATGCGATGAAGTATTTGACCAAGGTAGTGAAATATCGAGAGAAGAGTTCTCCAATGATTTTTGAATGCACCAGTATTAATTTGAATGGTCGATTACGGTTTGACAATTGGCCATACACTCAGTCATCCTAGGACTGTCAAGAGGACGAGGGACTATATATACACTATAACAGATGACGAACAGGTTCCATGAGGGAGTCGATACACACTCCTTTGTATCTTCTAGAACACAAGGTGTAGCTTGGCAACCGTGTTGGAGGCTCAACCTATCAATTGGTTAAATTGATCTAACTTTAATTAATCTATATGATGATATAAGTTAATTAATTTGGAAGTCCAATAAAGATTATTGGTCATTGGAGTCGTTGACTATACAAATACATTTGCCTAAAGGATCACACGCAAATGGTCTTTGGACATAGGTAGATATACTTAAGTCTTAGGGTTTTTTATGAAAAATACCTAATTAGTATAAATATGGGAAGGCCCTGAATGAAATTCACCCAGGCCAGAATTGTTTAAGGGCCTTTCCCTTCTTCTTATTTCCCCCGACGCCTCCTCTCCACTCTCGATGCGATAGGGACGATGTAACAATGACAACGGAGCGTGAATGAAGTTTGAAAGGATGAAGAAAGGAGATTCGGCGTGCCAAGGATCATGTGGATACGTCTAGAGGCTGCACAATTGAGCAGCTCGACTCGTCTCACTCTAAGATCCAAGAAATGACATATACGAGCTATGCACAAGTTCCTCGTTTCATGTTTTATGGATGTCATTATGATTTCATTTAAGTCTTACGCTTTAGACCATTTTGAAGTCTTCATCTAGATCTAGGCTTCTACACTAGGCTCATGTATCAACTTATTAAGGACTCTGATGTCCCAATAACCTTTATTGGTCATATAAATTAATTAATTGTATTATCATATAGATTAATTAATATTGGATCGATTAAATCCCATTGATAGGTTGAGTCTTCAACCGGTAGGCTGCCAAGCTACACCATGTGCTCTAGAAGATACAAAGGAGTGTGTATCAACTCACTCATGGAGCTTGTTCATCATTGGTTACTATGTATGTGCAGTCCCTCATCCAATCGGTCCTCCATGTTTGTAATATTTGCATTCGAAAATCATCAGAGAACTCTTGTGAGATCGTTCATTGCTATCTCCTGTCATACTAAGAATGGATGATTCTATCTTGGCTACTCAATTGTCTTTGTGAACTTTTTGATGCTCCCGAACTAACACTATTTAGAATCCCATGATTAGATACTTGTAGGTCATAGTCGAAGTACATGTGTCAGTCCACAAAATGTCTTTGGTGGCTTAGGTCTAAGAACCACTTACACAACCATAAAGTGAATCAACTTGATTGACACAAGAGAGATCTTTTCACTAAAGATCACCCACTATCAATTACTAGTGTCTCCACACTAATAGTTACAGGACTAGTTATACTCATCATACGAGTTTGTCACGAGTATCCATTGAATAGGAATATTATGAACACATGCTTAAACATTAGTGATCAATGTATTACGATCTCATCATTGTTCGCTATGTTTGATAATGTATTCATTATAAGCATCACAAATGCACTATAATGAATATATTCTATTCATGAACATGCAACAAGATGTGGAATGTGTGATTGGCTTGAGGGCCACTTACTATGTACTAAGTAGGGAAAATTACACAACTACCATTGTTTAAATATGAACCTTAAAATGAAATATTTAACTCAATGTCTGGTTTATCACTAGCCCGCCTTGAATTATTCCCACACCTGCTCTGGTGCTGAGACTTAGTTCCACGCTAACGAGAGGAAAACAAAATATAAAGAGAGACAACTCTATGTACCTTCCACCATAAAGTTCATTAACCGCGTCATCGATCTTGCCAATCAATGTCTCTATAACAAAATATTATTTATTGTTTGTCTTAGTTGGGAGAAACCTTTATAGAAAAGACAGTGTCATTTTTCAATGCTCGATCACGAGGTCCCCACTTGTGAAAGGATCCAATAAAACAATAATGGTTAGCACCTTATTCTCTAAGAAAAGGTTCATGTATGATAGGGGACCATCCTACCGATGATGACACAGGACGATGTCAACCACGCTGAGCAGCTTGAGCCGATGTTTGCGACCCTCGCTTCAAATACTTGGCGTAGCTGATCTTAGTAAGTATTGAATTTTATCTCTTGTATGATGATTTTCTGGATATTTTTGGATTAGGCCACCGTGTTTTGGGCCTTATCCGTTGTCTTTCGTTCGTTTCCCTCTTTATTGTACATTAAGGGGATCCTTGTCTTGCGATGGTTTTCCCTTTTTGTTAGCCCACTTAGGCATCCTCCCTCTTCTATATAAAGGGATGGCATGCCCAAGGACGGCTCAGAATTGTCATTTGAAAATTGAAAGGTAGCGTTCATAGAGTTTTCATTTCCCTCTTACTAGAGTAGCAGTTGTAGATCCCGTTTGGTACGAGATCGTGGATCCTTCGCCGCCACACCACATCTCCACGTTGAGACCACTCCGTGGAAGAATGTCATCAATGACGCTTGATCCTGCGCTCTCTCGAGGTTCTTGAAGCCAATCAAGAAATCCCTTGGTCTGGTACGTGTGCTCTCAAGAACTCCTCATTGGAGCAGTTGTTCATTTCAAGAATCATCCAAGAATCAACTTCTTGGACGAGCTTCACATGGTAATCTCCACGGACTGGCCGCTATTCACACATCCCTCAAGCTCCCTGCCCTCAAGAAAGGCTGCCGCTTCCTCTCGCCGTCGTCCATCTACGCGTCCGCCGCTCATCACCGTGCATGCGTAGCCTAGTCGTCTGCACGCACCTGCCATTACCCGTGGGGTGACCACGCGCTATCGCGCCCCCCCCCCCCAAAGTCCCCGTGCACGCTGATTCTTTTCCCTGCACGGCCCGCGCTTCTTGCTTGCACGATTGCTGTGCACCCTGCCCACGTTGCTACACCTGCACGCTGCGGCCTTCGTTGTGCCTCGCTTCTTGCCTGCGCTCACATGTTGATCGCATTCTAGCACCCAACACCTGAACGCCATCGTTTGATCGTGTTGACTGACTCCACGCTACTACGCTCCTTGGTGGAACATCGTCATTGTGCTGCTGAATTGCTGCTGTCCAAGTCATTCCCAATGCGTTCGGAAGATGTCCTTGTTCTAAGGCTTGTCCCACTCGTAGAGGTACCATCGCTCCCTTCCTTCTTCAGTATTATTACTTTTTTCAGTGCTGTCTTCCGCTATCGGTTCCTCTGCCAGGATATAAAATAAGATAAATAGGATAGCCACCGCTGTCGAGTGTTAGGATACTCTTCATGGTTTTCTGACTGAGTTGCTTGATAGAGGAAGTCTTGGACGCCTACGGGTTATTGTAATCCTCTCGTCATTGGTCATCTTGTGATCTTTACGGGTCATTGGGAGTCCAATCGCAAAGATCTCCTTTTCGTAAACCTATTGAATCGTAATTCACAATCATCAGTTCACCTTATACTCTAGCCGAGAGAATTTTCTTAAATTGTGCATACATCACATTTGATGCATTCCCTAATCTCCTGTGTTGTAACACAAGCCGACCGATCTCGGCGATTACGTGTTACATCAATGTACTTTTGGAATTAGATCTTTATAATATCACATGAATAATAGACTAATAACATTTATACAGATCTAAAGTTTCTGACACCTGAGAAAATGGTTTCACATTCATTCATGAAAATAAACTATCTAGGGGCTTCATCAATCATAATACCAACATGAAAATGTCCATTAAGGGCACAGTTTTTTGTCACACTTTATGCTGCATTGTAGGATGGATCTATGATTTCATCAAAGTATTTAAGTAGCTCCCACTTATACAGATAGATCCTTAAGTCTAAATATATATTGTCATTATGTCAGCAATATCTTTCTTTGCAATTGCGTCATGAAAGATGTTGTGTGTGTTGTTTCCCCTAGTAGGCAATTCAGGAGGAATGGGCCTATGATTCACCATGTGAAGCTTAGAAAAAATCTTCATATATTCTTTTCAACATAGGGTTGATTCATGGACTTCTGTCACATGGGTTCTAACATGGGCCATAGCATCACCCAACATGTTGTTCATGTTTGAGTGTTGTCATCAACATCAAATGTGTCATTGATATCAATTGTGTATCTGCTGTCATCTTGATATGAATGAATGCCCACATCTATAAGTAGATTGTGATGGTAAGACACATAGAAACTTCATTGACACATTGGTGATGATATTGAAGGTATATGTCGCTAATGTGACATGTCTTTTGGATGTGAAGTACACATTCATGGGGTCCATATTCTCCAATAAGATACTCATCATGTTTTTTATCAAAAAAATTATGTCCTAATTGTTGTAATCCATCAATAAAAAGTTGTAATGGATTAAATGCGGCTGGAAATTATTTTTTAAAAAATAAAATTTTAATGATACGGGATTTCTCTAGCAGCCAAAACCTGCATAGTGAATGTAGCAGAATCATGCTCATGTTATCACCATCATGCTTGCTGAAAAAGCACTCAAATGGAAAGTACATGCTCCCACATTTCCCATTCCTTGTCGACCCAATGAGTTAATATGTCTTATAGGCTTAAACTATTCTCTTCAGTGAATAGATTAATGGTCAGTGACTTTGAGGGAAATGAAGTTGTAAAATAACAGTTTTCTCACTGTTATACCTAAGGAATGTAGTTTTAAAATAACAGTTTTCATCGCGATTATGGCGGTAGTGTCCCTCGTAGTGTGGACATTCCTCACCCTCTCTTCTCCTTGGTCATTGGTAGGTAATCCAGCAATGTTGGGCATTGTAGCAATGCCACCTGCTCTGCCTATTGTCTTCCCTCCATTGTAATATATCCCTGTTCCTCTTTCCTTTCATTTTTACCCTTCTATCAACATTGGTTGGAGGTTATTCTGGGATTTCTTGAAGTGGGGAGATTCACTTAGATGCGGTAGTCATGTTGTGGGCCATAAGAGGTCTGCTATCCTTGTTTGTGGTGAATTGTAGTTCGAGTTAAATATTTGGTGTAGAATTATTTTCTTGGATTGGGAATTTGTTGATTGGCTTATTTTCACCTGGATTGAGTACTTAGATGTGAAGTGAAGTTTTTTTGATGCAGGCGTCTGAGTGTTTATATTTCCAACACATACTACACACTCCCCTTCCCCCTCTCGGGTACCATTTTTTGCCATAACTATTCATTCATGGGCTATCCTTCTCTTGCTTGGTTGCTTTTTCATGAATGATCAGCTTAAAAAGTTGACTATAAAATATCATGGGAGAAGGGGGCCTATTTCAGAGTCATAAGGGAGAGAAAGAAGCCATTTTTGGGGAACAACAAAATGTCTATTTTAATATCTAACAGTTTAGTTCCAAAGACATTAGGTGAAACATTGATCAAATTTAAGTTTAACATTCAATCTTTAAATCAGTTTTGAATATATGTGGGGTTACCTAGATTTAGGTGCACCTAAAGTCAATGATGATCTATTTTGAGTCAACCCAACTGTTTTCTGATATCATGAACATTCAACTTGTGATT
Organism: Wolffia australiana; assembly: GCF_029677425.1. Taxonomy (NCBI): domain Eukaryota; kingdom Viridiplantae; phylum Streptophyta; class Magnoliopsida; order Alismatales; family Araceae; genus Wolffia; species Wolffia australiana. The sequence goes on from NC_135844.1 coordinate 6,046,118, forward strand.
TTATCTTTTTCAAAATAATGGATGAATGAATTGGGAGTTCAAGGTGACAAATTGTTACTTTGAAGTCCACTTGACAATTCTGTCTACTGTTGATGACTCCAACCTGCCCGGTTGATGATATATTTACAAGTGCTCAAGCTACAAGAGGTGAAACATTTGGTCAATTTTCTTTCAAGGTGTAGCTCTACAGCCATAGGCATGAACGTTTATTTTGTTGTGTGAACAGTCAAATCTATTTTTTTCTGAAACCAATTTCTCATCCAATTTTTTGGTGTATAATCGTTTAAAAAAAGTTGGCACTCAAAAAATGAAAAATTCACAAAATATGAATATTATATAAAATCTGCTCATAGAGTTCAACGAAAAATTATATAAAATTTATTGAAAATAAAAATCAGGAAAGAGATATCAGAATAAATAGATCGAGATCACAGAATAATTTTTTCCATACAGATTGGCGAGTTACTTCAAATTCCTATGAAAGCCGTACTAAACATTGTCAAATGATATGATTAGAAGGATCGATCAAAGAAAGTTATTCTAGGTGGCTGATGAAACATGCTCTTCTGAAGCATTTGCAATACAGCTGTTAACATTAAGAGCAAGAACATCTGGTGAATGAATGGTACAGCCATAATTTTGAGATAAATTGAGATCCTTCTAATCATATCATTTCACAATGTTTAGTACGGCTTTCATAGGAATTTGAAGTAACTCGACAATCTGTATGGAAAAAAATTATTCTGTGATCTCGATCTATTTATTCTGATATCTCTTTCCTGATTTTTATTTTCAATAAATTTTATATAATTTTTTCGTTGAACTCTATGAGCAGATTTAATTTTTCATATGACCAAGTTGTAAAACTTCTTTTCACACATTGCATCATTAAGCTTGCACAATAAAATATTAGGGAACCTGGTGCCAACATCTTGCCTGATAGTTCCTTGTGGGCATGGTCTCCAGAAGTTTTGGATACTCTTTTTGAAGGGAACTCCACTTCAACTAGAACACGACCCTTGATATAAAATATTATGGAGTAATTCACAGCTTTTACACCTGGATATATCCTGGCAAGCTGTGTTGCATTATTACACCCAACTTATGACAAAAAATACACGAGCAACGATGGCAGCTCTAACGCATTTTGGAGGCATCTTCAATATTTCATGATTTGATCTACAACAGTTTGAAGGGTATCAACTCAGATCATTAAAAAAGAAATAGGTGACCATGATGGACGGGGATGACTCAGTGGGTACAAATTTGATGTGTGTGACCCCCAAGAAGACAAAAAGGCAACATTTGTTTTATTTTTCTGAAGAAAATCCATGGGTTATTGTTGAGGATGAGAGGTTAAAGGAAATGTGATAGTATCCTACTTGCTCACCTTTGGAAATGCCTCAGTCAAAGGCAATAACAAATCCCACAAAGAGGCTTTGCACAAGACTAAAGGAACACTTGAAACACACATGGGGCTCACTTAAAAAGAGAAAGCAGAATTGACCTGGAACAACAGAGAGAACATAGGGAATGAATGAGGTGGAGAGACAGAGGAGAGTAGCTATCATAAAATATTTTATAAAAATAATGCAGTTTAAATTTGCACTCTTGCACATCACCTTCATCATCATCCAGTTCAAAGTGGTGGTCATTAGCATTTGTCACCCATGCACGAGTGAGGATCATCATCATCCTTCAACCCTACTCTTTATCTCTCTCCTAGGACTGATGATGGTTAGAATTTTGCAGGTCCGAATGATGACAGCCCCTGGGACATGACAATGCAACGTCATCCGTCAGTCATTGCACCATCCATTTCCGGATGTACCAATCCCTGGCATCTGCTGATCATGAAGATCGACGTGAGAAGATATACTCAAGAAGGATACAAGAACAAAAGAAGTGAACGGTTGCTCTGCCTCTAAGGACGCCGCTGATGGGTGGGCCGCGGCAAGAGAGCGAGAAGGATCTTCTTCCTTGGCCCCTTCAATTGGAAAACATACCCAAACAAGTGAGAAGCCCTTCTCCACTGGCATTTTAATTCATATTTCTCAACAAAAAAATGGAATAACAATTTCACATACCATCGGGATTCCCAGTTCTTTGAGATCATTTTCGCCCATTTGTTTCAAAGTTTCCAAGTCAATCTGCACATCAGAAAAGCAAGATCCTTATTCCCATTCATGCAACTCATCACTGATATCAGTTACTCCCATTCATATTTCGGAAAAAACGAGAAATAAAAGATTTTGATCAAATCGGACGGTCCAAAGAAAAGTGTAAAATATAACCTCCTCTGCTTGAAAAATAACAGAGTATTTGTCCAGCCCTAGTGACTTGAGGAAAGTAGTCACAGTTCCCGGCTCCACAGGCTGAAGAAAAATCGATGAAAAAAATGAAAAGTGAACACTTCGATGATTAATATATGAAAATTCCCAAAAATTTTAACTGCAATATTAAACATAATAATCTTTGTAGCAACTCCTAGAGATGTAAAAATAAAGAGAACCCAGAAAGTAAAAGACGATTAAAGTCAGAAACAAAACATCTAGGAACAAATAAGTAAATTCCCGAGTAAATTACCCCTCACAACAAAACATATTTCTTAATGCCTAAATAAAACCTATTAAGAAAACCCAAGAATTAAAGTAGGGTGACAAGCAGGTACCACTTAAGCACACAGCAAGAAAAGATATATGTATTTCCGTATAATTCTTACCCTCACATGAAAACCGAGATTCCCAGTGTCTGAAGATATGCATATAAAATCATTAAATGGCAAGCCTGGAAAAATAAAAACAAAAAAACCGTAGAACTAAAATATGATGAAACCAGATTCGGCATGAACAGAAACAAGCCAGATATGAGCTTTAGATAATCCTAACCCCAAATGAAAAGCTATCATCTCAATGACTAATGAAAGGACTGCCAAATACCATTCTACAGGAATCCTGGAAATAGTTGACAAAAGAAACCCAAGAGAGAAATATGTTCATCCCACGAGATTATCGTTTTTGTTTAGGGATTTTACTCTTCAGACAAAAATATCTGTAATGCTAAATTTCTGTCTTGGAAACAAAAGAAACCAAGAGCCTAGAAAATCGGAGCAAAACTGATTTTCCACAAATTTCAACCCCAGAAAAAAAACTGGCAATCTCAATACTACGGAGACCCAACTAGAAAAAAAATAAAAGCCAAAGAAAACCCACATGATATATTAGAAGACCCATCAGATCAAAATCAAAATCAAAATCAAAGGCCACAATCAATAAGCGGCCAGGAAAAAATAAACCAAATCAACCCAAGAAATAAATGTATGTAGGCCAACAAGGGATTATCAGTTGTAGGCCAACTCGGAAAAAAAATAAAACTGAAGAAAACACACATCATGCATTAGAAAACGCATCTGATCTAAACCAGGATCAAAGGCAAAAAAATTCACCAAGAACGGGGCCTTCATGGCACCAGTGGGAAGAGGCCGATCAGGGAAAGACTGAGCCATTGAAGGGAAACTCGCAGGTCTTGGACCCGCAACAGGCATATTATCCACCATCATCGTCTTCACTGGTCGCGGATGCGGAATGGCCCTAGAGGGTCCCAAAAATCTGTCAGGGGATCTGCCTCTGAATCTATCCAACGGCTCAGATCTTCTCATAGAGATCATCCCCTGCAGATCATCGGAGCTCCTTGCGGCAGGGATCCGACTAGAAGAGCCGTTGGAACCCATACCAAACTTATAGGGCACTTGAGAAGTCCGATGGAGACTTTCACGCAGGTCGACCTCTCGCATTCTCTGCCCCTTCTTCTGCATGAGCTTGAACCGGAGGTCATCCTGACCAATCTGGTTGGCTTTTCTCCATTAAGGGCACACGCAAGGGACATTCAAGACTGTTAGACAACAGGGTGAGAGAGCTCAATCAGTCTCCAGTCTGATGTTTTATGCAAATTTTTAATCACCAATCTGTCTATTTAAGGTATATTGAGTGTAATGAAAAGAGAGGTGCGTTGGCCAATGCTATTAACCGACTTTCTCTCTTACCTCCCCCCAATATCTTTCAGTTAAGTAAACGATAGAATTGGCAACAAAACAAGGATACATGACTGGAACTGGCCACCATTTCTGAGGCCACTGCTAGAACTCAAACGGTTATCTTCCCTCCGCAGGCTGCACATCCATAAATATATTAGAACATTTATGAACAACAATAACTAATAAAAGATGTACGGGCATTACAAAGAATAAAGTCATTGAAATCCAGGAAAGACCACTTGGCACGCCAGGGAAGCACTCATGTGCCTGCACTGTAAGAGAAAGGGACACAAGAAAGAAGCCTGTAAGGCTATATGGTTGACTTCCACAGCATACCCAACCCCACGCTGCCACTACTTAGGAGCCAGAAAAGGGAGATTAGTTCTCTACAGCTGGTGCTGATGTCAATCATCCAACACTCATCAACTTCTATGCCCTGAAGAAGGATCTGGACAAACTGACGAATATGCCCTGCAAGAAAAGTACCTCTATGGCTTGTACTGTTAAGCATCGCACCTTCGTGGGCACATATGACTCATCATTTCTCAGATTGGCTTCTTGGCTCTAACGCTACCAGCCATCTGACTCCACATCCTTACAAGTTTGTTGAGTACACTGTCTGCCCTGGCAGTCAAAAAGCTCCGACAAGGGGAAGAGGGGGTGGGGGGGCAAATCCTGGGAACATTTTCCCCTAAAGTTAAAAAGAGGGTTTTCTTAGATAAGAATGAAACAAGTTAACTGGTTCAGCAAAAGCAGGAACCTCCTCTGCAACCGAGGGTCGCAAATTTACTGGCAGGATGATCGTGGTGGGCAAATCTACCCTATCTTCAGGCTTGGACGAATCGTTCAGCCACACCTGTAGTTTTGGAGATATATGTTATCAACTCATTGGAATATAACATCATGGGAAACACACGTTTTCTTTGTTGGTGGATGGTTGAAAGAGCAGAGTAATGTGCCGTACCTTTGATACCAAGGAGACAGTGAAGAATGAATCATCTGACCAAGTCAGACTGATGGAGACTCTGGTTGGCTGATTGCATTAAGAAAGGGGAAGCAGACACAAACTCAAATCACATGTTTTCCTCTGGTTGGCTGATGGAGACTTTGTACAATGCGCACATCTCCTCAGCTGAGTACCAGACATCTATTGCACATTATGAGCACACATCAACTCCCCGAAAATTTGAAGAAGCTCTATGTGATCCTAATTGGAAACAAGCTATGGATGATGTGTGATAAACAGTCAGTGGGATGCCAAAGGGTATACAACCAAATGTATAAGGTAGAGGGTACATTAGAACGGTACAAAGCAAGATTGCATGCAGAGGGGTACCAGACACATGGAATGGACAACAGTGAGATGTTTGCTCCTGTAAGCCAAGTTAAATACAGTCAGTATTTTACTTGCAGTAGAAGCCAAGTTGAATCGGTGACTGCATAAATACAACGTAAAGAAGGTGTTTATTCATGGCGATCTTAAGGAGATCAATATGTAGGTGCCTCCGGATACTACAGATATGCACCCAAATGCAAAGTATGCAAGTTAAAGGCACTATACGGACATGGTCTCCATTTTTTCATTCAAAAAAAATAGGCACTACACAAACTGAAACAGTTCCTGGGATCATGGTTGGTGAAATTTTCACAGGCTATGAAAGATATAGGGATTGACCTAACGATGGAGATCACAACTTATTTGTCAAAACAGGTATGGGAGAGAAGATATTTGTCTTACTGGTTTACATTGGCGATATAATCATCATTGGCGATGATGGAGAAGAAATTTAAGCCATGAGTCAATGACTTTCTCATGCCTTTGATATTAAAGCTCTTGGGCCTCTGCATTACTTCAGGCGGCATTTTCATTTACTGGAGGAGACAGGTATGTGTACCTGTAAAACCATTAGTTGTGCCCATTGACTGTGAGAAGAAGCTACCTCAGTCAACAAAGAGCAATACCAGAGATTAATTGGTAAGCTCATCTATCTCAAACATACTTGATCAGGCATTTGCCTTCAGGGTCGGACTCCTTAGCCAGTTCATGTACTCCCACAGAGAACTTCTTGTGCAGGAGGCTTTCAAGTTGGTAGCCGATTCGAAGGGGACTGCAGGACACGGCCTGGTGTTTCTTCAGCATGAAAGCTTGTAGTTAGAAGGCTACACGGATGTAGATTTTAGGGTTGAGTAATTGAGCATCGTTAAAACACAGCATACTGTATGTTTCTTGGTGGGAATCTAGTCATCTGGCAAAGTAAGAAGCAAAAAGTTTCATTATCAAGTGCAGAGTCAGAGTACTGCCTGGGAAAAGATCTTGACATAAGCTTCCTTCGGACCTACCTAGAAACTGCAGGAAGAAAGTCCATCTCATAGGTGCAAATTCGAGCAGCATGTGAGGACCAGGCTTGGGTTGGAATCTCTGCCCACAAATAAGGGGCAAATGGGATGTGCTGAAGGAGTAATTCTTGAAGTTGGTTGTCAAGGAACTACGGGATGGACCTGAAGATCCTTCACTCCAGAAGAAGGCCAGGCCGATTCAGTTCACCTACCCACGTCTTATCCCCATTATGTCAATACCTATCTCCATTAATCTATCTACATCATTGTTCTTCTTCGGATCATGAACTCTGCTGTTATTGGAAACAATTATTACTGTTAGTAATTCTTGGATTAATCAACTTGGATCCCGTCTATTTCGAGTTGGATCTACGGAGGTATGTATCATATCTCCAGCTAGTTCAAGGTGAGTCCACCACACTCCATGGTGATGGCAAATCAGCCATGCCATTGCACACAATACAGTTAAGCATGACATAAAGAAGGATGTAGAGCTCAACATGCACTACATCGGTGAGAAAAATGACTACGAGGTCATCCAGATAAAGTGTATTCCATCAGCCAGTCAGATGGTAGATGTTCTCACCAGAAGAATGCTTCACCATCTCGTTTCTAACTTGAATGTGCAGAGTAGAACCTACCAGCTTGAGGCAGAGTGTCCGTCATAGTATATGTTCATTGCAATTCTTTGTTGTGTTGTAGGATGTTGGCTGATGGGCCCAACCATTAACACATTCCCGTTGTGTTGTCCAACCTAGTATTTAAGCTAGGTTACCTTATGAATGTATATCGAAGCTAGGCTAGATCTGACACGAAATGATGAGAGGTATGTGGAGCACACGCCTACAGAAAAATAAGGAAGCAGGAGAGCAACTTCTGTAATTACTCATGGTTGGCCTCCTTAAGGGAAAAGATCTGTAATGCCCCCAGTGGGCTTCAATGACAGAGATCCCTAACACAGACTGGGAATCGTCAATAAACATTTAGCTCTTTTGTCAGGGGAAAGCAGTGACCCTGAACTGGTTAGGACAGTGCCTCTGCATCTTCAGATCTCATCTTTATCAGTAGAAACATGCCCAAATAGTAAAGGATCCCTAATTATGGATAAAAGATGTCGATCCGACAAGAGCACTGATTTGACACGAATATTATAGAGCTAAACCTGATTAATTTTTTTAATTTCTAACAATACGTGATAGTTTTGTACAGATGTAGCCGTTCCCTAAAATGGACAGGCAAGAAAATGTACATAGTTAGCAGATTCGGGAAGGAGGATGCAGTCACTGTTCTCTCCGTCATCTTTTCTGTCTCATCCTATTTTTCTGTCGTTCTCTCTCTTTCCCTCAGAAGACTGTCTTTAACAGAAACATACATCAACGTCTCTATCGAGAAGCTTTGATCATTGGGAACATAAGAAGACACAAAATCAGACTGCATTGGATCAAAGGAGAAATACAAGGATTGATCTGCAGATCTCTTATGGCTGAGATTCGAGAACTCATTCTCTTCCATTTCTTCATCCTACCAAGTAGAAACCCTAATAACCTCGACATGACCAAACTGATAAGAAATCAGACGAAGCTTTTAAAAGTCAAAAGAACAAAATTACCGTTTTCTTGGGATTGGATCCCCATATTCATCAGAGTTGTCATCGTATCTATCCCTCAAGGACCTCTTAACTCCCGACGACGTCCCTTGATCAGATTGAAAGCTCTCAGCAACGCCTCCAGATCTTTTGACAACCTGAAAGTCAGAGAGATGAAGGAGATATGTAAACAGAAGGATTTTCTTTTTTCTCTGGCTTTATTTAAAAAACCCCCAAAAGAACTACTTTTACTCATGTTCTCAGTAAACAAAGGCATCCTTAGAAGACACTCTGACCAGCTTATGAATGGGTTGTTATGGCAAAAACGATCATATTCTAACGGCATTCAAAAGCAAACAGGAAACAGAGATTTAATATTTAAGATATTCCTTCAAGTGAAAGGACGGGCGTGAATCATAGTTTCTCACCATCATTTGTTTTAGGAAAAATGTAAAAATTCTGCAAGTTTTTACAGAGATCCAAAGGCAAAGTTTTATACTTAATCAACAGCTTGAAGTAATTCCAAAATAAATTCAGTATGAAAGTTGCAGTTACAATCTTTAAATGAGTCAAAAAATGTAGAATAGCATTATGAATTAAGGAGATACGGTAGAACTATTTTTTCTATTTGATGCCGCTCTCCATTAAACAACTTAAGGTCCTTATTTCCCTTTTCATCATCAATTCAAGGACTTATTGAACTGAGTAAATAAGTCGTCTCAAATCTCTAGAAAAAAAGATTCTATAAACAGAATTGAATTAGACATCAAGCAAAAAAATTAAGACCGACATCCGAATCGTACTCCTTAGACAGAGTAGTCTTAACCAAGAATCGGGATCGCCAACAAATTTAAGACCATCGAATGTCCCGAGATCCCCTCGTGCGATGGATTTAAAATGGAAAAGTTGGATTTTTTGGGGGAAAGTA